>NC_041365.1:7798139-7925639 GCF_900634415.1 Cottoperca gobio | reverse complement strand
AAAAATAAATCATAGCTGTAACCATTGATTACTGGATGGGTAAGGGTCTAGTTGGGTACTAGTCCCAATGACGAGAGCAAAGCTTCCTCCAGTTATTGTTACAAAACTCAATCACAGCTCCACCCCTTGCACAAACGTTCATCATCAACTACGACCTAACAACTCATCTATTGTGTGCTTTGTATATATTTAAAAAGGTGCTTTCAAAGATGTAGCCCCATATCAATGAGGAAAATGTCCCCCATAGCCAGTAAATTCAGCTAGCAATAAAGCTAATATTTTGAAATGGAAGACATTAAATGCTGGATGAGATCAATATTGCATGGGGTAGAGTGATGAGACATTAAAAATACAGATTAATTCATAACGGCGTGCAGGTCTTTACAAACACCAGTAACAGGAATGTTATTTATAAAAAAGCTGGGTTAATTATTTATGTAATACATCTTAAGATCTTAATAACCCCTCCTATTGTACCTTGGTTACAGTGTCCTATTGGCAAGTGGGATGACTTTGTCCTCCTGACTTGTCATAAATCCAACATGGTTTTCTTCACAAATGGTGAAAACAAGCCAGACAGAGATAAAACCCATTTAGGCACTTTTAAAAACATTTTGCTACAGCTCAGTGCTTGTTGCTGCCAGGAAAACGACACTCAACAAATGCAGAATGTCTTCCCGCACTTGACTTTCAGTGACTTGTTCAGAAAGGCTACTATTGCTTCGTTGAGGCCGTTGCACCAATAGATCATCTTACAATCGGATGGCAGTAAAAGTTGTCTCTACAGTTCACCCAATAGGCCTCTGAGGTTAAAACCACATGTTGTTTTAAATCTTATAGCGTGTTACTGCTCTGGCAGTGATGTGAAATAATCGTCTGTCTGGAACACACTGGGGATCTCCTGACGCTGATGTGGTGCTGTTCTTCTTGGGCTGGCCGGTTTCTGTGAGTGAATGGACACAACATTAAGCCCAAACATATTTTATATGTTCATTATAATAAGGTCTCTATTAAACTCAGCGGCACAAAACACAGTTTCACACCATAATTGACTAGTTATTTTATGATTGTTAATATGTGAACAGATACAATTAATAGGTACTAAGCAAACAAACAAATAATATAAAACTGCATATCCACAAGTACATGAAGGCACCCTCACATTTAAGAAGCCTGGGACACTCATTGTGCGGAGGATCTTCTTGAAAGCACCCGGCAGTGTTCCTAGTTCTCCCTCTGCCTGCATGACCTGATCCTCCATCGCGTTGACGTTGGCTCCCACCATCTTTACAAAGGCCTGCAGGCACACCAGAATAACACAGCAAAAAGCTGATAAAATTGAAATTCTGTGCAACATTATTTAAGAAAACTTATTTCAAGACAATTCATCACACTTAAATAAAACTAAGCACATGCAGGTATTTGCTTATTGGTGCAGCTAATAAAACAATAATTTAATTTGATCTTTTTAAAAATAGTAGGCAAATGAGTGAACTTGAAAAGACATTGGAAATTACTGAATTGAAAAATGTTTAGGAGAATCAAATAATAAAAAAGTAATACATTTATAAATATTACATTGTTGAAAAAATAAATACACTTTTCAGATTAGGAATGGAAAAGTTACAAAAACCAACTCCATATGAAAATAGCTTTCATAATTTACGATTAGTATGTTTTGGATTGAATCCTCATTAGTTACTCGGTAGGTGTGAAACTTTATTAGGATTAAAAA
Source organism: Cottoperca gobio (assembly GCF_900634415.1). Classification (NCBI taxonomy): domain Eukaryota; kingdom Metazoa; phylum Chordata; class Actinopteri; order Perciformes; family Bovichtidae; genus Cottoperca; species Cottoperca gobio. The sequence continues at coordinate 7,923,904 of NC_041365.1, read as the reverse complement.
CAGGAACATACTGGACCAGTGCTTACTTCCATTATTGGAAGTGGGAATGGTCAGCTAATTAAGATCATCTTGTTCATAATATCTTACAGAGTTTCTCCTCTTGTGCTGAGGACATTTTGCTTAGTTAGTTATGACTAAAAACCCAGCACACAAATCCTGATTACATCATGTTACATCACGTTTCATGGTACATTCATTCCCGAATACTTGATCAAGAGTGCATTACAAAGACAACAGAATATTTCTGTAGTATTATTTAGGCAGTAATAACCCTAGTATTCAATCTTGGGAAATTAAAATGACCACTTACCTCAAGTTTATCAATTCTTCTGTATATTTGTCTCATTTCATCTGACTTCTGCTGGATTTGAGGTAGGTTTTCATTCACTATCTGGGAGGTATCATTACGAATCTAGAGGAAAAACACAAAACGATATGAAAGACAAATATGCATTTCATTCAATGAGAATAAAAACTACAGGGTATTCATTAGATTTTACGGCGTTGTAGCCCGACTTTGCTTACCATATCCAGCATTCCAACAAACTCATCAACTCTTGTCAGCATTTCTTCCAAGCTCTTGTCCAAGCACAGAATCTAGAGGAGATATAATTAAAAGAAAATTCTGTGAAAACGCAGACAAACGAACTATGTAGAAACCAAAGCTACAGAAAATACATAAAATGAACTAAGCCAGCCTGGGGCTTATGTGACATAAAATAAGTTCCACACACCAGTTACAGCTGAAATTCAATAATATGCCTTTAAATTGAGTGAGCAAGGACCACAGGGCTAAAACAAAGGTACGTTTGTCTTCCTACAAAGCCAGCTTGCTAGCTCAGCATCTTTATAAATTTCCTGGTATCACGCATTTCTAGTTAATATCAATTCAGGAGTGACAGCATTCTGGTCAGTCGAAAACAAGAACAGTCAGTTCCTAAAAATATAAACTATAGAACTCATGGAGTACCCCTTTCAAAGCGTTTTTTTAAGTGTTCTACTTTATTTTTTAAATGGCATACATTCAGTGGTGGAAAGTAACTGTAATAGTACAATTTTGAGGTACTTGTAATTGTAATATATTTCTATTTTCAGCTATCTATGCTTCTACTCCACTACAATTTAGAGATAATATTGTACTTTTTACTTCACTACATTTATTTTTGATAACTTTGATAATACAAAATTAAATTTCCACTATTATTTATTATTTTAGGTTAAGATAAAACTGTATAGATCCCTGGGTGGGAATTCACAAGTTACCCAGCAGTACATAAAGTAATAAACATGAGCTCACTCTTTACCATCTACAACAAGTGATGAACACATTAACGCATACATATACATAAGGACTTGCCACAAGCCTTGACACCTATTTGTAACTTGCAAAACAATGACTTTGTTCCATCTCTGCTATAAAATATCCACATCACAGGTGCTGTTATAGTTGACCCAAACAACTGACAGCAAACCAATCATGTCACTACTTCAGTGTCGCTTAGCAACCACTTCACTTCACTTGTGGGCACTAACTGCTTTGCTCGTTAGCAGAAGCACTTAGCCAAGTATTAATACTGCAGTAATACAGGTGTGTGCTACACTACTTCATAAACAAAGCTAACGGTAAGTTAGCTAGTAACAGTGCTTTACATAACTGGGTGGCTCTCTTGTGTAAAAGCCATGAGCACAAACCTCTTCTCCGGCTGTTGCCCTGATGTAGGAGGAGTAGCTGAGAGCCGTGTGTCTCAGGAGTTCGTCGTCCTGCTCCGGGTACAGCTGGTCGGGTGTCCCGGGCTCTGTTGCTTCGTTGAGGCTCGGGCTTTGAGAGATAACGTTAGCTACTGCGCCAAAACTGGGGCTCTGCGACACGGTACCGCTGCTGAGGATTTCGCTCACCATGGACAAACTGCTCGCACTTTGTGAGACAATGCCGCTGTCTCTGCTTATCTCAGCGCTGGACTCCTCCAGGGGGGACAGCAGGCCCACCCTGTCAACCCGATGATGGTCCATATCGCCTGTCTTTCTGATCTACTGCCGTGTTTTGCCCATGGATGTAGCCTTGTCAACTGACTGGATCACGTGTGTTGTGCAGCCGATGGTGGCTCGTAAGGGTCAAAACCCTTTCACTTTTTACCCTACTCGATCACTATCTGTATACTGTGATGAAGAAATAGAAACTACGGATCTCTCATTTACCAGAAATAATAGGTCATTACATCCTGATAGTGGAGGATAAGAAAATGTTATGTTAATATTTTACTTATTTTAGGTAAGGTTTTTAATCCATAAATGTATATGTTACCTATAAAGACATAACATTTAGTGGTGGTTTTAATGACAGCACTAGCACTGCAAATCATTGAAGTATATGAAAAATAAAACGGCAAAAAAAAACTAATGAACATTATTAATGCCTTATAGTTATTAGAAGAGACCCTATAGCTATTTTTTTTAAATCTAATTGAATATTGAATTTTGAAAATAATTGAATATTTTGATATAAATCTGGAATTGGGATGCATCATCAAAAATTGGCAAGAAGAAAAGCCTTTATCTGACAAAAAATATTGTCGGATCAATTTATAAAATGCAATTATCAGTATTTTGTGACACTGATGTTAATTGTTTGTATTTGACATTTCATGACATGCCATGTCATTGCAATCTCAGCCAGTAGATGGCAGCCAGAATTACTGCATGGCAATGGACTGATGCAGAGGTATGGCATTGGTTAAAAAAGGTTTATCACACCTTTCAACATATACAATTTTTAATAGAATTGATGAGCTGTCAAATGTGTTTATTTGCATATAGCAATGAATCACCCTCAATATAAAATATACATTTAGACATGGTCAGGTAAAATAATAACATGGGTGGCATTAAAGTGATCTCACCAGAGTATGTTTTGCACAAAAAATGTGGAATTTATTTTTGTTTGGCTTAATCTTTAACAAGACTCTGTCAGGTTTAATCAGTCTACACTTGAATCTCAAAATTGCCAGCTGAGCATCTGTGTAACATGTGCGGAGCATAGTTCTGTCACACATTAGTGCTAAAACTATTTCAAACTTCAAGGACCATACTCCTTACTCCATGTGCACATTGTCTGCTGATAGTAACATTTATAATTCATATGCAGGTTGCTATGATTAAAAGACAACGTTAAAGACACTGATAGCAAAGATTGATTGTATGGCATCCATTTTGGGTCTGCCAATACACTCAAATCTGTGTGTCAATGATCTATTAGCTTGTTTGAGCAGTGTGGCATCTCGAGTAAACACAGCAGACAAACATTCATTAGCAGTGAGGTGAAAGCAGTTTACTGCTGCCGGAAGGCCTCTGACCTCGGACAAAGCTGCTGCACGTCGTTGTTGAATATATTGGTTGTTGGGTCTGAAAAATTGAAGTCAACCTTCAGATATTCTGTCTTAATTATGCGATGTCTGGAGCTAATTATTTTATAATTAAAATTGACCTGTTTCCTACAAAATCTGACTACTGCTTCCAACAGGCATGGACTTGTTGCTATACAATTTAGATTTACATTATGGGAATGAGATTAAAGTGACTTAATAATGCTCTTAATTGTTCATCTTTGAATAGTCATATTATAAGTAATCAGTGTGGTTTTACCCAGTTTGCTGAAGGCACTGAGGTGAAAATATCTTCACTACCAGTAAAGTCACTCCTCTTACGACATGTTTTGTGGTTATGCATTCCTCGTCTACAAATGCTGCTGATGGTGAAGAAATTGGGATGTCAGCCTCTACCATGATTATTTGATTTGTTGACTTTCAGCACGAGTCTACAGAAAGCATTTGACTTTTGTTTCTGGAGGGACTGAAAGCAAAACTTGATGTTTTGTGTTGTTTTATACAGTTTCCCACTAAAACCCAGTCAAAAGGACCTGGAAATATCTCGTGTTGTCACATTGTATTTCAATTAAACCTGCATCTACTGTATGTTTTGAAGACAAAGCGTTTCTTTGCTTCAAATGTTTGGTGAAACAAATCAAATTATAGCAAATTTAAGCAGCCACAACTAAGTGAGGCTATTGAGGAATTAAAATAAGGTTAATTTAAGACAAATTGAAATCACACAAACTTTCACCCATCAGTGTAACATTTCTCTTAACTTTCAACCTTTTGACTCAAGTAATTTCTCTCTTTCATTATATATCACTGACTATTTTCAGTCTTAAAATACTATTTAAGAGAAAATAGTTTAAGGGTAAAAAACTAAAACAATTAGCCTTAGCAATATTGATAGCTACTTTATGAAGTAGTTGCATCTCCAAAATGAAACTATTATACACAGTCTCACAAGTTCAATAGTAGGGGCTATTCAAGAGAGATTATATTCTGAGAGCAGAACAACTGCAACACAGATACAGTTATGTAATTGAGGAATCAGCTTTAGGAATCATTAATGTAACTGCTGAACCAAACATAACATTTCTAGTTTGCAGACTTAGAATAATTTATTGGAACAGAAACAAGGATTTGATCACAATCATCAATGCATAAAAGAACTATTAAAAAAATCATACTCTAAACAGCATTTATCAGAATATAAGAAATATAGATTTACTCTTTAAAAACATCCATAAGCAACCCCAAGTTGGTCCCAGTAATAAGAATGAAAAGGATCTTAATAAAAGTGGTCACTAACAAAAGATATTAGGCTGTAGGCACATTCAGAACTCTAGGATACAGTGGACTTGCCTAAAAACAGTTATTTGTTCTGATGCTTATTACATACACACTGTACATACATACATACATACATACATACATACATACATACATACATATCTTTTGATGTAAGACAAAGACGACTTTAAAAAATACAGGAAAAATATACAATACATTTTCCTTGTTTCCTGGCGTGTAACTTCCAATTATCAATTATCTCGTGAAAACAAACAGAAGTTACAAAATTAATATCTGACAAAACACACTCCTGCTCATATTTATCCGGCCTGGTGTTCCAGTTTAAGTCTCTGAGCAGTTGGGATGTTTCTGTCCGTGTGCGTGTGTGTTTCTAAGTATTATAGGGTAATGACGGTGCCGTCCTCCTCTACCCCTCCCCTGGGCAGTGCGAGACTGTGTCGTGGGTCCGTTTTCAGGGAACTGAGGATTTTGTGCAGGCTGCCGTTGCTGTGGCGGAGGGCTGGGTTGCTGCTGTGATGCGGAGGCTGTATTTGGTGATGACGGAGCTGGGACTGTTGGTGCGGGTTGTGCTGAAGGCTCAGGTCTCTGTGGAGCTGGTAGCTGAGGCTGCTGCTGTGGTGGTGTTGGTGGTGTTGTTGGTGATGTTGGTGGTGTTGGTGGTGTTGGTGGGAACCACCGTTGAGGCTCGGCTGGGAGTGGAAGGAAGCAGTGGAGACCACCGATAAAGGACGTGAGGGCGGGCTTGGCGGTGCCGCTGGGCCTGAAGCTGTCGTTGGTGCCTGCTGGTGTGTGCGAGACACGCTGGATGCCAGGGAAGCATTGGACCTCTGAGACGGCCGCTTGATGCTGCTCTCAATGACAATATCCGTCTCTTCGTCACTCTCCAGGTCGTCCTGGTACCCATGTGCTCCAGAGGAAATCGCCCCCACTGAGGCCACTGACAAACTCGGGTAACCCGTCGATCCGCTGCTGTCAGACGACTGGCCTGAGCTCCCCGAGATCCTGCTGCTGCGGACCACATTATTCCGCTGGTTCACCGGCTTGACCGTCACAATCAGGTTGTGGCTGTTGGCAATCATCATATCCGTTACCTGATCTAAGGACTTTCCGCTCACTTCAATGCCATTCACCTCCAGCACCTCATCATTAACCGCCAGCAGCCCGGTGCTCTCCGCCAATCCTCCAGGCACCAGTCGAGATATGAAGATGCCGGGGACTTTCTCAAGCCCGTGTGGGGTCACGCGCACGCTGGTTCCATCTCGGATATAGAAGCCCAGGGGTTTGTCTGAGCCGTGACGATACAGTCGGACACGTCGGTGAGATTCAGGTAGGATGTCCACATCAATAATGGAGGAGACGGGCCGGAAGTCCTGCGGCATGCCGATGCGGATGTGTGGCCGCTTGCGGTTGATGTCATTGTTGCGCAGTGCGACCACTGCCTTCTTCCTGCGAGTTAATGTGTTGGTGCCATAGCTAGCGTAGTCGATCTCTTCTGTTAAAAAGGAAAGAGAAATAGAAAGTGTTAGATATTAGGTTTCATCATTGGTAATGTGCAGGCAACACGGGTTGAAAACTATGTAAACTTTGTCCCCTAATGATAAAAAATTAAAACATCTTTAGGCACAAAAAGATTGACAGAGAAGGATCTGATAAGTTAAATCAAACTAACAATAGAAACGTTTCCATCCTGGAACTACAAAACTTGTACATGGGTCTGTGCCGTCATCTTTAAATCAAACCACCTGCCTTACAAATTCAACAACCTTTGATCAAACTATGCACAGATGTGCGTGAAAATAACTATCCTTTGAAAGCCCTTCCAATAATCTATACAGACTTTAATTCTATGTGTGACATAAAACAGTTCTTATTACTGAAGTCCTAAACAACGCCTGGGTGCTTGCTGCTTTACTCTACAAGTGAGTAAAGTACGAAGCAATGTTTTTACAATGATGAGTCCAACCTATGTATGAAAAATGACATGCGAGCAACTGGATTCACACACAGCTAATACTGAGACTCTCTTTGTGTGCATGTTGGTACAAAACGCTGAGTGTGCAGAGCATTCCTGCCTGTGCTGACAGAGGTGACCCACCCTTCTGCTACCAGGCAGCAGCTGTAGGGATACCCAGTGTGCATTTTTCTACACAGGCACATACATGTACTATCCTCAGTACAAACATGGAAATCTAAAGAAACTAAAAGTCAACAGTCCTCCACAAAGACATAATACAATGTGGAAAGAATGAGCTGCGAGGGAAGATGCAGTAATCTCAGCTAAAGCATGATGTTTCCAACAAGAGATTAAGAGCAATCAATAAAACAATGAAGACCCTCACAGAGGACTGACTTCTTCAGAAAAAACATAGCCACTGCCAAACATGTACTTGCTTAGATTAAAAAAAAGGAAGGATGATTGAGGCTTTGCAAGAGATATATTGTGTTGTCACACTTAAGAAAAGATTGCATTCATTGATGTATGGTTCTGATAAAAAAAACATGATGAAAAAATAACTTGTTAGCTCTCTAATCTTTCCTTCTCAGGCAGACAGGAAATATGGACACAGCAAAGCCTGATGTGACAGGAAGTGAAGCTCCCCATGCGGGAGCATCAGCTCCTGCACTACCATGGCAACAGCAGCGATGAGTCATCTTTGCCTTACTGTTTTGGGTACCTGCTTTCTGAAATTATTAAGGGTGAGCAGCAAACAGCAAATTTTTGGCACCAGTCTTCAAAGTGCACCGTGAAAGTAGAGAACACTGAAACAAATATGGAGTCTCTGAGCAGAGCCAGCTGGCCAGTCGACCTTTCAGCCTCAGAGGAGCATGGACGTCTGCCATACAACTCCCTATATATGCAATGCTGACTCGTCACTATTGCACGTTTTCTTCATCCACCCATCCTCTTGCTCCTCCTCAGCAGAATGTTGACTAAGCAGCATGTTTTACTACAGCTTCAGAAATGAAGGGTCAGGAGGAGAAATAGTTTGAAATCTGGTGCAAACCACCGTCACTGTCAGGAGGGAAGAAGCAGCTTTTGTGGGCGTCAGCAGTGAAACCAACCACAGTACACATGGAGAATTGGTGATGACTAAATTGGGGGGAAAATAAGAATGATAAATGTGTTTTAGTGACATAGTAGATTGACGTCTCTTGGCACAGCTTGAAATAATGTTAAGTGCTAACAGACTCAAGCTAAACTGCCTTGCCAAAACTGCGTTATACCAAATAAAGAAATAGCCTTATCTTATCAACTTTTGCTGCTTTAAAATGAACCTTTATAATAATGCAATGTGTTAAGTAATTTTGCACTAATTCCTATCTATTAGTATATACTTATATTAAAATATATTCAAACCTTATACTCTATGCACAGTTTGATCCTAGACTATCCCTCTCATGTTAGAGGATATTTAAGTAGGCCTTAGGTCAAACCCTAACATCTCAATTGGTCAGGCCATCTCTCCAAAACATATCGCTCATCTTTAGTCTACCGGAGCTGACGGCCCACAGCTGCAAGATAAGAGTTAAGATGAGTCCAGTGTATTCAGATTGGCAAGGTCACGGAGATGCTATGACTGTCTTACTTAGAATGTGTTGACTAGGATTTGAGGAGCCATGTAGGGGATCCATCTTTAGTTAAACAATTGATAAAATGCCTCGTTTAGGATAAATATCGAGGGAGAGCGAAGAATAGATGGTGGCAGACAATGTGACTGCATCTCTGTATTCGCTTGTGCTGTTCACTATCTGTTCTCCTTGTACAAGACTCTAATAAACATTCAGCCGAAGACATCACGTCGGCCTCCTGTAGCTCCTTTGGTTTCCAGTACTCTGCTCATTAAGATTTTTCCCCCCTCGCACAATTTTTAAAGCAAAAGCTTCTGAATATCCTTCAAACTTAAAGTGCATGGTATTCTTAGTTTTCTGGGCATGTCATGGCAGAAGCTGATTTGATTGAATCCAGACAAAGCGTTTGCTACAGGGCTGGAATTTCTGCCACAAGTGCAAGTCTCCCTGATGGAAACCATGTTGGAGGGGATCGCAGCAGAGTCTCATTAAAAAGGTCTATGGTGCAACACCCTCCTCCTTCCACACCCTCACCTCAGTCTGAAACCACAGCACACCACAGCACCAGTAAATTTAGTAGGACAGATGATCTTTCAGTCTGAAATCCTATGTGTACAACTATAATTATGCGTTCTATTTGTAATGCCTTACAGCTGTTCTGCAAAATCCCATAAGAGGCCGTAATTTGTTTAAAAAAACCTACAGATACAAAGACGGGGTGTGTTTGACACATCCTGCGGCGATAGCTAAAGAGAAAAGATTGAAGTTAGGCTAAGTGGGGGTTAAATCTGGGTTTGGGACCCCTTGTGTGGGGATTACACTGATCACAATTCACTGGGAGCGCTTCATTTTAAAAAGGCTCTATGTCTCAATTCTGTCTCACTGATGTCCATAACTGTTCAGCAATGTAACTAGGAACAATAACAAATAAAAATACACATCTCTCCCTTCCATTTCTCTTCCTGAAAGTAAGAACAGCAACTCAAAAGGGAATCATAGTGAGCAGAACACTAGCGCATGCCCAGTGCAAACCAACCGGTACAATCATCCTTGTGCTGACTTTGTAACGGCGGCTGTTTACCAGACTAAAAGTCAGTAAAAGTACATACTTCATGTACACACCTGGATAATTAACCAAACATCCAGAAATGTCACATAGTTTGTGGAAGAATGTGAACATGAGCTAAGGAAGTAAAAATAAGGAGGTGTTAAAGGTGAAGCAGGTACACTGCGAGGTCAAATTCTCACATGCAGCAAACCCTGAAGTCATTTCATGTTTCAGGAAAGCAAAAATACTACATACAGTATATACCCTCAGTAGAGCTGGAAAGAATAGCCAATTTATTAGATAGTCTATTGAAAGAATATTAACCATCTATTTTGGTAATCGATAAAACACTGACGCCCTTTTTCAATCAATAATGAAACACGTTCCCTGGTTCAAACTCGTCAACTGTGAACATCAGCTGCTTTGCACTTAATGGCAGTAAATTGAATCTCTCTTCACCTTGGCCTCTGGAAAATTGGGATTAGCATTTTCCATCAAAACGATTAATCAATTCATCGAAAAAGTAATCAGTAGATTAATTAAGGATTAAAATAATTGGTAGTTATAGCCCTATGCCTCAGCACGGCTGAAGCAACAGTAACTTACCCCGGTGAGTGAAACCACAGGAGCATCATGGGGATTGCAGAATTTGGAGATACCAAACAAATTAAGATGTCGAGTCATAGAACCAGACTGTGGTAGCAAAGCTCCGTCTGCCTGCGTCAGTCTGCAGGGCTGGGGTATTATATTCAGGACCAGTACATTCATCAAACTGAAATAAGTTTTTCCACTGCAAAGATATAAAACATTATGTTCTCTGCTACTGCAGAACACACTCCATGATAGAAGTTGTGCGTTTCATAGTAAACTTGCATGTGCTTCCACTACCGTACTTTGTAGTTTTAACGAAAGATAATTGCAGTCTAGGATAATACCAGAAAATGACTCTGCTCTTTAAAATACAGATAAAAAAAAGAGACTTTTAGAAACCAGTCCAATCTCATAAAGGGTCACTGATTACTTCAAAGAAGTTAAGTAAGGATGAACTATCAGGTGTCACAGCTTTCTAGTCCTAACTTGATCCTGCCAATTTGTGGGAGTCACACACACACACACACACACACCCTGGCGCAGACTAAGTGAGCACGTTCCAGCTGATCACACAAAGGTTATCGTAACAACTCCTGACAAACCTAATCCTTGCTACACTGAAGCATGATGGGTAATCCAATGTGAACCCGTTAATCAAAGACCATCGGGTGACTGCGAGGCATCTGCAGGCTAAACAGCACCTCAGATCAAAGCCAGACAGAAAAACTTTGAGTTTCAATAAACTGTTACTCAATATTTCCACAATCTCATTTACAATCAAGTGTAATTTACCAATCAGGGATAAAATTACAATTTAGGTGATGCACAATATAAGAACACACAGAGCATGCATGAACATACCAGCTGTTTGCATTTATCCTTAACTTCAGTTTGTTCTAAACTTTAGGGAATTCCACCAGATCTAATACAGCTAATCCTTGTCAGGATAAATGCTGACAGGGATGGAAAAAACATTCATTCACTTAAACAACATTTAACGTCTGTGGTAAAGAGCATCAGTAAGGGTAATGCGAGAGCTCTGACACAGCCGGGTGGATAAAGAAAGAAGGTCAGAATTTGACAGTGGGATTTTAACATTTGCCATGTTTTCCAGCATTGAAAACCTTAACTCTGTCATGCAATACTGGCATAAAGTAATCATGAAAAAAGTACCTACATGATGCTTAAACTCCAAGCCACAACCCACACCCCACACAAGGTCCGGGGAAAGAGGTCAGAGGTGGAAAGACTGCTTCTGGGTGACTTCTACATTCTGCTCTCTGCTGATGTGTGTGTGTGGCCGTTTGCATGTGACACTCGAGGAATGTGGTGGTAAACGTAGTTGGGGAATGGGGATATCTCCAAACAGGTTAAAGACCTGCATAACTTCTCAAGATTTGGTGTTGGCTGCTTTGAACCTAAGCAACTAGCAATTTCAAAATTGCTACAGTGACATTAAAGTAATGTGACTCATCGCTGGAAAAATGTCACAGCCATACTCAGTGCTAAATGACGATCTATAATCATAAAATGTTTTTTTTGTAATGCCGCTTTTTGGAGGAAAAACAGTCCAATTAGTAGTAGCCAGCTAACTAGTTTGCATCTGGGTCTCAGTTGCTATTGAATGCCTCATGGGTGTTCTTAGAAAAAGAGGGAAAATAGTCTTTGTTCCACTGCAGCCCACTTCTAGTTAACCAAAGCTGGGAAGAGAAGGCCCTTTAAAGTCCTACTGCTTTTTCACCATCTCCCATAAACGACAGGAATCTAAAGAGTTTTACGATCAACCATTAGGGCCTCTGTGCACACTTGTTCCTGGCAGGTCTTCTAACACTCCCTCCTGACTCGACACGACTGTAAACACAGACCGAAGAGAAAATGGAAATGAACCGAAAAAGAAACACACTTCTATTTTGACAAAGTGTTTCAAATTCTTCCTATGCTTTGGTAATGTCTGTGTGTTGGAAAGTGAGTAATACACAAATGGTATGAGGACATTAATCAACAGGGAATTTGTATGATGTGTGTTTGTGTCTGCTACTCTGTAAGCATTTACGTGAAAACATTAGCTGCTGACTTTACATAAGAGAATATGCAAAAGCACAGTCACAACATGACTCGTATGTTTTTTGCTTCCCTTCAGAGGCACCACAATCAATAACAGAAGTTCAGACTAATAATGTTCAAAGAGGTGTTTGGGGCCGGCCTCATGTGTGATATTTCACACAGGGCTTTGTGAAAGTTGGCACGCAATGTTAAAGTACTTTTGTGTGTTGGAAACAGAGACAGAATTTATAACCATTTTTCATGATTTTCCCAGTGTTGTGTGTTCAGTGCTAGCATGTTTGAATGCACAGTGCCTGTGTGTCACGCCATATGAACATGTTCATCTGTATGAATGGAAATCTTTGTGCTTGGAGGGCAATAAATGGAGGAACATGCTGAATCAATCTTTATAAAAAAAGCTCCTATTATCAGCTGTGATTGGATGAGTCAGTCAAAGCAGCTGTCAAACAACCTTTTTAAATGTTTAAGTTTGTTTTGTTAACATTCAAGAACTATATATTGTTTATAAGATGGTTGACTTATCATTATTCCTCATTTTAAAACTTTATCAGTGGAAAGGCCATTATGTGCATGTGAGACTCGGGGTAAAGGCGACAACATCAACACCCTGCTAACAGCTTTAGCGGTGGCCCCTCGGGTGTGACCCCCTGGTAATGATATTTTGACTGTGATCTGACGCTAGCAGCCCCGCTTACAAACACAAACTCCTTTCACACTGCGTCACAGAAGCAAGAGACAACTACAACACCACGCCATGCAAAGCAGAATACATTGAAGCTGGCTAATGAGATACATGAAGCATGGATGAAATTCTTATTAAATGCTACATACTAGATTTATCATCTTGAGCTGAGATGACATTAAGGTCAAGGTCTTGTAAAAAAACTATGAGTCTTCAAATGTTTCAGATAAACTTTAAAAAAGGACTAATTTGACATTTTGGGAAATACGCAAATTGATGTTTTTTGTGCAGATTATACAAATAAGATATAGCGTGTTCATTTTTTTTTAGCTTTAGAGAGGTTCTAGTAGGTACATTTAGTTATCTATGGACAGAGCCAAGCTAGCCATTTCCCCCCATTTCCAGTCTTTCTTCTAAGCTAACATTTTGAAGACAGTTTTCACAGGAACACCACGAGATATATATACACATCAGTTCACATCTGTATGCTAAACTACAGCCCATGACCTACAGTATGTTGCTCTGTCTACAGCATATCCAGCTACAGTCCATCTATGCAAGTGACATTCCTGCACCCCAACAACCCCCCAGCCCCCATCATGGTTTTCGGCCAAGCGTGACAAAGTGCTTAGTGACAGAAGAGACCATAATCACTGGAGAGGGGGAGAGACGAGGCACACAGAGAGAATGGTGAATAGTGCTAGACCCTGCTGCCTTTTGCATTAGGTCACTGGATGCTGTGGCAGTGGGCTTCATTCCTGGGCCCCATAGACGGACACACACACACATACACGCACGCACGCACGCACGCACGCACATAGACAGCTGGAAGCTCCTCACATTCAAAACCACCAGGAATATTTCTTAAAGTAGAACGGGATGAAACAGCACATGACAGAGCACAGTTAAGACGAGACAGCCCAGTACAATGCAATACAGTAGGCGTACGTGTCCACTGAAACCTTTCCCCTTTACAGACACATTTTTTTGTCCCGTTTGCATTAGAAAAGACATGATTTAATGAAATGCAGAGTGCTTTTCTATTGCTTTCTCCTCATAGCGTGGGTTCAGAAATAGCTGCTTTTCATGACACTCCAGTGGTTTCACACAACACATCCAAATACAGCAAAATGAGCTGCATTCCTCTCCCATTCAAATAAGCAGCAGAAAATACTAAAACGGCCATTTCGCCTCTAGCTTTTGAGCTGCCAGGCCAAGTTTTCACCTTTGTCAACAAGAAAAGTGCACGTGGAGGCACATATAAATGTGAGGAATGAATCAAAACATTCAGTATTCTTGGACATCTCTTCTCTCCCCCCCATTGGAGACGGCCGGGAAGTATATCTGTGTGTTTAGGGGCTGACCACTGCCAAGACATTCAGCTAACACTAACATGGAAAAAGAATCCAGACAGAATGAAGAAGAACTATTTTTTTTTTTTTTATAAAAACAACATGAAAACATATTTTACATTCTTGCTGGGGTGGTTGAGGCAGGGCCTGGGTGGAAATTTGGAGAAGCTTGATAAAACGTACGTGCTTATTATGGACAGCTGCACTGAAGGTTTTGGTAGAAACTTACTGGAAGTTTCTGCGATCCTTTGCATGCCGTTATGCTAGGTGCATAGAAAAGGATGAACCGTGGTGTGAAGTAACTAAAGTACAGTTTTCAGGTACTTGGGCTTTGCTTGAGAATTTCTTTGCTACTTTATACTTCTACTTTACTACAGCAATTACTAGTTACTTTACAGAGTAAATGTTTACAAGTAAAAACAAATGATCAATTTATAAAATATGAATCATTGTTATAGATAAAATAAATTAACTTTTGTTAAAATAGGTATCATATCTTTAAATTGAAACATTAAAATGCTGCTTACAAGTTAGCGCATCAATAATAATAATAATAACAACAATAAAATAACACAAACACTTAAAAGTAGCCATTTTGCATCATAAGTACTTTTACCTGTAATACATTGACTTTGCTTGTGATGCTTACTTTGTTTTACTTTAATACATTTTTGAATGCATATTTTTACATTGGGGTACTTTTACTGAAGTAAAGGATCTCTTGAATACATACCAGCAATCACCAGTGCAATCACTTGTATGTACACTCTGTAAACTTGCTCCTTCCAAAAAGAGATGGTAGAAACGGTAGAAACATTGACCGTGATGTTAACTTATTAACAGACTTCAGAGACCCACAATCATCTGCGAGTGTGCACTTGAATAGCTTCACGCTTCCCGTAGATAAAAGACGACAAAGAAAAAGAAAAGAGACCGTGGGATTAGATAAACCGAACAAAAATCAAGTGTAATGCGATAAAACAGGAGTTTTTCACTCCTGATAAAACAAGACAAAGCTTTAAAACTTTTGCATGCATATACGAGCTGGGTAGCACTTTGCACGCACCCCCTCCATTCCTTCACTCCCTGCACTCATTTCACTACCGCGGCACACAGAGGCCGGGCTGCACATCTGGGACACGTTAAATGGAGCTGCCTCGTCTGCTCTGTTCTGGCTCGGCCTGTGGGGTGGGGTGGGGAGGCAGTCACAGGTTTAAGATTCTCTGCAGGTATCACCCACCCCCACCACACACACACACACACACACACACACACACACACACACACACACACACACACACACACACACACACACACACACACACACACACACACACACGGAACAGAGGTTAAGACCAAGAAGGTATTTTAAGAGAGTGGAGTGTGAGAGTGTGTGTGCGTACATAAGGAGATTAACCTGTGTGTGTGGGAGAGGGTGTGGGGCCCTGACGTATAGCAGAGGAGGGGAGGGAAGAACATCAAAGAAGGAGGAAGAGGAGAGCGATGGAGTAGACAGGTCTTGCATTCCTCCAACCTTTCAAAAGGAACAATCTTCCCTCCATCAAGTGTGTCCCCCCCACCACCTTCAGAGAAAAAGTGCTGTTGGGAGTTTCACCAACTTTCCTCCCTCCTCCTTCGCTCTCCCTTTCTTCAATATAACCAACTACTGCTTCTGGTTTTAATTTGCTGATCATATGCATGTTTCCAACCAAGAAAACACATGCTGTTGATTTAAGCTCCACAAAGTCTCCACCGCCATCTGGCCCACAGGTACCCGCCCGGGCTCTGCATTCACTGCTAACCAACTCATGTGAGGATATAAATAATACATGTCGGTGTGGAATACAAAGGTTAATGGGAATCTTGGACATTTTTAAACTTAAGAAAAGGCCGACTGAGCTATAAACGGTGGACAGATTTTTTTTTATGTCAGAGAACATGGAAGACATTAAAACGCACTCCTGTAATCATATGACAATAATATATTTTACAGGCATTTTGGCAAAGAAGGGATGAGGGGAAATGGATCATGGCAGTGCTTCGGTGACACAAGGTTCAGCAGCAGACTTGGACCTGTGTCATTGCCACCTGTTTGGCCTTCTGTTTGTGTGTGTGTGTGTGTGTGTGTGTGTGAGAGAGGGACAGACCCAGACCACAGAATGACTCCAAAAAGATAAGAAAACACGAGATAACGTTTCCTGATATCCAAGCTTCCTTTCTATATTCCTCTTCTCTTACACAGCCAAGACTTAGAGCCAAGACATAATAATTGCTGAATTAACTCGATTCCTCTCCCACACTGACTCACAAACCAAAAAACACAAGCTAAGCAGCCTTCAGCCTCTTTGACCATCAAATAATGTTTAATGAGCCCCCAGGCTGAAAAGATTTGCTCTCAATTGGATTCACTTCACATTGCCTAATGAAGAGAGATGTTTATGAGTCCTGTGTGAGTATTATTCATGTGGGCTCACTTTATCAGGAGTAGGAAAAAGGGAATATGGATCATTTGCAGTAGCTCGTTGAGATAAGGTTTATAGTTAAGAAAATGAATAAATTCATCCAGCTTTGTTGTTGTGTTGAAATGATCCATGTTATTCAGATAGGGGCAAACAGGTTTAGTGAATTGCCATAAAATTGGGCAGCGAGAGCTAAAAATAATAAACCCACATGTAAAGCGATTGCAGTGGTTGATGTGGAGGAGTGGGTGGATTGAAACATTTACTATAACGTATAAACCATCTGAATTGAACTAAACCACTGAGGCTTGCAATAACATATCCTGGTCTGTATATTTAGTCAATATGAGAATATTTCGAAGCCAAATATAGGAACCGACACATCATAGTCATAGGTTGACTTTTGGGGCTTTCTGGTTTGCTTGTTTTGTGTCCGTCAACCAACCATCCATCCTGCTGTATAAAAGGTCTTCACAGCTCCACAATGTGGTATTCTGAGAGCACAGACCCCCGCCACGGCCAAATGCCATATCTTGCGAAAAATTATTTGTGTATCCACCCCGTAATTTGGATCCGCACCAAAATGTAAATGGTGGTTCCCTGGCCCATGCTACAACCTTCCACCAAGTTTCATGAAAAATGGGCAAATATTGGACAAACGGAACTGAAAACAAACCTCCTTGGCAGCAGGTGAAATGACACCAATTCCCATAATATTATATATATCATTTGGGCCTGGGTCAGATCTTAGCAAGTACACAAGTTAACTCAGGAAAACCTCTTCTACCGTCCTAGTTTGTAGCCTCCACCTTCATCCTTCTCCAGCTCTTGGAACTGATCTGAGTTTAAGTCACTTTCTAATCTTTCACCAGCTGCAGGTGACACACAACAAGCAGACTAGGAGGATTATGGTCTGTCTACACATAGTGCAGACAGGCTAAGAAATCCTGGAGGATGTGATTTTCAAGCAGACAGGTAAGGAAATGAGACAACCACGCAAGTCAACACACATGCAGACTAGAAAATTGACAAATTTCCTTCTGTAAACAGGTGGAAAGAGTGGCATCACATCATATTGCCTCAGAGCCAATTTTGATTTGTGGTAAGCTGCCGGCTTAAAGTAAAAACGGAGAGACTGAGAAAGGGCGAGATTGTGTCTCACAGAAGACTCCTTGCTGAGAAGGTCTTACATCAACCTTCAGGAAAAGTGATCCTCTTATCAAGCCGCCCCCAGAGACCTTCATCGTATTCACACTGTGGGCAAGAAAAATAATCCATCACGGCGCAACTCGATTTATGAGTGGCCAGAAAAAATGTCTCCAAAGCTGAATGAGATCATGTTTTATCCTTATCCAAGCAGACAAATAAATACACACACACCTTTTTTTAATGAAGAAGCTCTGGCAGACTCGTGTGCCCCTTTTTTGTTGTTACAACAAATCAGTATAATGGTATTGGCTGAATATGGACTTCTTGTCCACTTTTGTTGTTGGTCCAGTCAGACCATTGTTAATCCTTTGAAGGTGGATTCAGCACGTGCTTTTCCACTGTGGTGGACTCTGCCATTAACGCAAGCACCCTCATTGACCTCTATTCAGTCATGAACATGGGTCAATGAAAAACTCCTTCCTTGCCTCCAGGTGAGGCCCCCATTCACCGGGTGTGATTTGGTAAATCCTCTGCAAGCTTGGACAGGCCTCCCATCCTCCCCTGCACCTGAAACACCCCGTCTTACACAACCACACAGCATAACAGAACACTTCCTGTGTGTGGTGACACATATCCTTGGTTCTTCCTGCTCCATGCTTTGCTCCACTGACTCCATTTGTGGTTTACTTCATCTAGTCTCTGCAGCCAAATCTCTCTCTCTCTCTCTCTCTCACTCACACACACACACACACACTCACACTCACACACACACACAAGTTGTCAGTGTCCATTGTTTTGGCGAGTCTCTGGGACACAATTCATATCAGGACAAGAGTCAGGGCTCATTCCTCCCCTCCTCCATTCTTTTCCTTCCTCTCCTATCCTGAACTGCTGAGTTGGCCTGATTTAACCTACCAACTCCGGGCCCACATGTCTTCAGAAACTAGGGAGGGTTGGTGGGAGAGAGGGCAGCATCTTCTCACAGTGTGTCTGTCTATTGCTGCCAGACATCTGTGAGTCAGTTCAGGAGCTCATAAGATGGCAACCTTTACAGAAGAGCAAGGCTTTGGTTAAACCTTAGTTTGTGAAAGTTTTTTGAAGTTTAATGTTTTCATGCTGAGTGCACCAATGATGCATTCATCCAGAATGGGCTCAAAGAAAAACAGTAATCCAGACAATCCCCCTTTATGATACGGACTAAAAAAGGTATGCAACAGGGGGCGTTGTCACTTTATTTTTGCTCCATGTTAAAGATTCATAACTGGTATTTTAGATTTTGGTGAGCTGACCCTGAATCATCAGAGATGTATCAAGCAAAGGTATAAGACAAAATAGAGCTGCGAAAAAAATTGCAGCTTTGAATCATTCAATTGATCACTGAAAAACATCACAACCGAACATCCAATGACCAAATGATAATTGCAGAATCAATTACACAATGGACAAACCATAGATACGACGCGTGCTTTAGATCCTCTTAGTGATTTTCTTTGATGTTGAATGAGGTTTACAAAGGCTTCTGTTCACTCTGGTGATTTGTATCAGCCAATCATAAATACTTCTGGCTCCATTCTAGCCAATCAAATCACTCCAGTGCGTGTTATGGCTGAACAATTGCCAGACTGGTGAGGGGGCATGACAGCTTGTCTCTTTGTTTTAGCCTCATGACCTATATATGGCTCAGTCTTTTTGCTGGATATAATTGTTCCTTTAATTCCTCGAGCGCTCACCCGATACAGTTGCACTAGTCCACACAAATCAAATTTGCCATAATGCACAAGCTCCAACTCTAAAATACAGTCCACAACAAAATGGTTTCTCATTTAGTCAGTGTAGGTTGGCCACAAGGGGATACCAGAGGAGTAAACAACCCTAAAGAAACAGCCAACTCCCTCTCGGCAGACAGAGGAATCAAACTATTTCAAGGAAAAACACAATCCAAAATCTTCTAAATGTGACACATAAACAAGCCTTTCTCATGCTGAAGGCATGATTTAGGTGTTCAGCGTGAACATGAAACATTGCATGTAATCATGTTAGTGAATGTTACACACATTTACTTTGTACACACGGTCCCACTAAAAAACAAACAAACAAACAAACAAACAAACAAGAAAAGCGCACAAGAAAACCAAATCATGGACCTCGTCTCAAACAGACACACTAGTGTCCAACAGGCCAAATGGTGCAAGAGTTCATACAGTCACTTGTACACAAGCCCATCCAGCCATGTTTGCACAGGCTTTCGTGTTGAGTGGATTTAGTTCTGGATGTATTTTGCCTCAGAGACTGTGAACTTCTGACCATGGTCATCAAATGGGGAAAATAAATAACGTCATGCTACGAGGTCGAGCACATCCGATTGGTTTCAAGGGACGAGGAGCATAAATGTTGGCAATGTACAGGAATTACAGTTGCCATGTGCATCAGCCCCATACACACCAATGTTGTCAGTGGGTTTGCTGTGGGTGAGCTGTTTAGAAGCAAAGACAGTCCCTCCTTTGTAATTATGGACGCCCAAAATAACCCTTTGCAGAGGCAATGCTCTGTTGATGTTGTGCTAGCTACCGTGCACTTCTCATGGCTCAGCTTGCTACGGCCAGAGAGCTATACATCGTCTCTCAGGCCAGAAACTGAAGTAGGTGTTGCTCTGTTGATTAGAAGATTACGAGGATTCAATTTTCTTTTTTATATACCTTAATTAAAGAACAACTTTCATTTAAAAGAGGTCCACAACTTATTTAATCCTGTATCCCAGCAACAAAACAAAACCACTCCGATTTGGTAGGAGATTTGTGAAATTAGAAATGATATGCAAGTTAGTGACAATCACACTCTTTTTAACCAACCTACATGCTTTGATAATGTGAGATAAACTTTGATTTCCTCAAAAGAACACAAATCCTTTGCTCAAGCTTGCACTTGTGTTAGTTAAATTTGTATGTGTGAACTTGTGTGAGTTTTCCAGTGTTACACACAGAGCATGCCTGGCCTTGTCCTCCAGTAGCAGAGCTGTAATTAAGGAGGAACTGCAGTGAGCAGTCTCACAGCGAGCCGTCTCTGCACAAAACCAGCAACTCCTCCCTCAAAAACCCACTGACATCCACCCAGCGCCCATATTCCCTGCTCCCTCTAACCCCAAATCTTCACCCTCTTCCCTCACTTTGCTCATGGCTCGGTTCTAAACTTGGCCTGGGAATTTTCCACTGCATGCTTTTCTACCATTCTCACTATTGTCTCTGTCCTGTTCGCGTGGAAATCCACATTGTTATATATATCATTTACCTGTGTAAAAACTGGTTTCAAAATAAAATAAAATGCTATTGTATAGGAAAACAGATGTGTTAGAATTGCTGGTTGAGTCCATCAAGTTACGACGGGGGAGATCCCCTTCAGTCACATGTCACAGGATCTCATTCCACTTTCAAGCCATACACCGAGGGGAAGAAATAAGGCACGGAAGTATTTCAAGCTTGTTTTTCTCTCTTTGAAGGTTCATACTGCTGAGGAGTGGCCTGGTGCTGGTGGCTCAGGAAGTTTGTTTGTTTGTCCCTGAAGGACCAGCCATATTCATCCCATCCAGCATACAATTTACAAAAGCCTGCATATCTGAGCTTTTTTTAGATACAGGATGAGGTCAATTTCCACTAAACCACTGAGTTTGAGAATCAGAGTAGTCATAACAGAAAATCTATCGAGGTGTGATAACATTTCCCGAATTGAGAGCAGCTGTGTGTGTGGTTTATTTTTACCACTATGAGGAGCTGCAAAAGGGTTGCATCCTTCGGGAAATTTTCACGTCAAACATTTGAGTGTAGAAGGATGAATATTCTATGTACTAAACTATTTGTTCCGACAAATACGTGACAAAAAGGGAACGTTGTTGAAAAGATGTTGTTAAAATGTCAAAATAAAACCATGAAATGCTCACCAGACGTGACAAGCACATGATGGGAGGAGTGCCCCGACACTCCTGTCCCACAATGTCTGGAAACTTCATTGTGGGGGGAGCGGGGGACACAGTTCAAAGCAGGGTCGTAAACCAAAATGAAAGCAGGGACTTAGGAAACACAAACACTAATATAGTTCTGCCAAACATAACAGCCCTTACAAGTTTAATTAAAACACAGGACCTCCCCTTCCACGCCTCAACAACAGAGAAGGGTTGAAGATGTGCGTCAGCTGGGATTATGAACATGTGCAGTCCGAAAGCAATCATGTGTGCCTTTTCTGCTTTGTTAAAGTAATATACTTCAGGGGTGCAATTATTTTAAAAATGACTCACAAACACACAACAAAAATTAGATGTAATGGGAGAGTGTGTGTGTGCTTTCCCGTATCTGACTGCATGTTAAGTACGGGTGTGGATTTGTGTTTGTCTCTTATTGCGTTAGCTGACATGATTCACAGCAACGTCCAAGCTGGTCTGCAGTGGCTTTACAGTCAGGAGGCACAAAGAGAGGCAGCTCCCCATCGGACATGGCTGTTGCTTCTCTGTCCTGCTCCTGGCAGGCACCAGGCATCTCCATCACACTTTAACTATAGCTGCCATTGTCTGAAGACACGCAGAGAAAAGGCCACACACAGATTTAATTGAGAAGCCCACACACACTACCTAAAAGGCTTTACGGCACTGAAACCTTTCCCAGTAGAGACAGGGATTTATTTGGTATGGCGCAGAGATGCACTGTGACACACACACGCGCACACACACAGCAAGCGGGGAAGATTTCCAACACTGACGAGGCCTTGAACACCTCACTTGCCTGAGATTGGGCATTTTCAAAAGGTTTTCCAAATCCTCCTGCCCTCTGAATGTGGCCCAGATGATTCATTAAAGTATCAGTGAATAGCTTACACAAAGCTCTAATAAAAAGGCTTTTTGTCTCCATACATGACATTTGCTTGTGGAATCTCTGCCCCTCTTCTCACAAATATTTTTGATTTCTATTGGCTCCAACACGAGCAAAACAGCCAGACCGCAGGATGGAGGTGAACACAACCTGCCCAGTCCTCCCTCCCTCCCTCCTTCCTGCCTGCCTGTCTTTCTTTCTTACTGTCAGGCTGACTCCCCACTGTCTGCCGTGGTTTTCTACCCCTTTGCCCTCGACATTTGAGTCATGTCTGAGCTCTAATGTGAAAAGAGTGAGGTTAGGTCTAAGCAGCTACCTAAAACAGCATTCTTGAAAGTGCACCAAGATGATCAAGCGGACAAGATGTACCATTTCTTTGGCGTCCTATCTTGACAGGAACTGCACACTTTCACCACTCAGGAAAGGGGAACGCATAGCAGGGTGGAGATGTAACAAAGAAAACAATAGCACAAGAAAAACAAAAATATATAACTGACAGATGTTGTTTTTTTTTCCTTTAAGGAGCAGTAGGCAGCGAGTAGGGCCTGTTGTTTCATAGCGATCCTTTTCACTCAGCTAGCTCCTTCGTTGCACAGCCTGAGGCCGCTCGCTGGTACCAAGCACAAAGACTAGGGATAGTGGCAGCCCCGGCACAACAGAACACACTCAAACTCACGCTTAATGACTCTGATGTTCTGTTAAGGGAGTCACAAAAGCACACTGAGGCAACGCAATAAAGGCAGAGCCTTTACATGACAAAAATAGATCTGCTAGAATGAGGAAAGGATGTTTTCTGCCCATCATGGTATTTCATGGTGTGGCTGACATGCAAGTTTATAATCCACTGAACAGCACACAGAAACACAAGTGAGCAAAGAGGACAACATAGAAAAGAAATTGCACAATGGAGTAAATAAATGCTGAATCATCTATACTAATCAAGAGATCTATTCTAATCCAGTGTGTCCGAGGACTAAATCAGTTAATTACTGAGGTGGCTCTTCCTCTGTTTGACATAGATCAAATATTGTGGGGTCAAAGCTTTAACCTACAGCTACCATGACCGAGCACTGGCATGTTGACACATCTGACGCACAATCCCATCTAGTGAACAGGGCATTCGGACAAAAGTACACACACGTTCTCAGAAGCCCTTCGGCCATGGTGAGAGAGTGGCCAGATGTGCTGACAGGGTCAGTGCAGTCACACAGACAGAGAGGAACACTACATAGACTGTGGCTCCAAAATGTAGAATAGCTGCTTTAAAAAAAGGGTTATCATATTGATTTATATAGCCCAATATCACAAATTACACATTCGTCTCAGTGGGCTTCACAGACCGTACAGCGAACGACACCCTCTGTCCTTTCATGCATTAGACTATGGCCATTGTAGCAGAGTTTCTGTTTTATATAAACTTTAATTGTCCTTATTCTGTCTTATCTCTTTGATCATTAAGAACCGCCAATGCAAAACTGCTGAAACATTGAAAAGTGGGTTGAGTGTGGCTGATGGTTGACCAAAGCGCCTGCTCATAGTGAGACTCCATAGTTGGAAAGGTCAAGTCTGGTTAAGATCAAACCTTTGCCCTCATGTATATCTACTAACATCTGTATACACACACCTGATAACCCAAAAAAGGTACTTCTACCAAAATGTGGATTTGTCTAGATGAATATCAAAACCCTTTTTCTTGAATGAATCAAAAAAAAGTACCCATTTTACATTTTCTTGTCTTTAGTAGAAATTAAAACTCAAGTAAACAGTTTCCAATGGCAGAAACAACTTCTAAGTGTGATGACTAATGCACTGAAACACATAATGAACTTTTCGCCCAAGCAATTTCCACATGCTACATTAAATGTTCCTCTTGTACTCCCTTAATAGTTTTGAATTTATATAACACCTTTCTATTCACAACCGGCCAGGTTCGGTTCTGCTAACAACACACAAAAAGCAGAGAACCAAGTGTGGAAAGTCAGCAAAGTGCAGACAGTCAAGGCAGCAGTAGAAATATAATAACGGCAGCATTTCTTTGATCTCCAAGCAACTGTGGGATCCAAGTTGTTGAGAAACAGCACTGGTCTGGCTTTTTTTTTTTGTGCTGTCGTGCCACATCTCTCTTTAGTTTGGCTGATTTTGATATCTGGCTCTGTAGTTTTCACAGGTGTGGAGGGCAGTCGGGTTGCCGGAGCTGTAAAGCCTCTCAGCATGCAAGATATGAAGTCACACAGACTCGACCTTGGCCTACCTCGTCTACTCTATTTATTTAAACTTTCAGCCCTTTGCCAAACAGGGGTCTCTTCTCCTTGTTGAAAGTTTAGTCTGTGTGCAAGCTACTGGCACTGTCTACAAAAACAACTCCAGTCCCCCCCCCCTCCCTAAAATTGAGCTTTCAAAAAAACAGGCCTGTTTTGCTTGGATCAAGATAGATTTTGGTCGACCATTAGTGTAATTATAGGTGAAGTTTAAAATGACTTTAATACACATATCCTTATTTAAACCCAAGCTTGCCCTAAAAAGACCATCATCAAGATTACTACATTTAGTGTAGGAAATTAGTAGCTATGCACCAGAATATGTCAAAGTTGAGCTTTTAGCGCATGAACAACGTTCATTCATAGGTCATACTCTACTACAATAGATTCATGGGGGTAGATAAGATCTATTATTTCCAGTGTTTTCACTAGTAACAGGAATCATTTACATTGTGTCTCTCATCTTATAACAGTAAAAGACGGTGGTGAAATGTGGAAATTCATGAGCTCCGTGGCCAGTTTCCTGTCCTGCGTTATCTGTGCCTAAGATAACAGTGTAGACTGTGTTCCCGCTCTCTTATCTACATCCTAATTTGCATCATTTTGCACAAGAGGCAGAATCTGAATGAACAGTTAGTACTTCCAGTAGTTTCCCTACATAAAAACGTATCATAAACCTTTGACAAAATGATAATAAATTCAATATGCCCCTGATCACAATGTGTTAGGCACAGCAGGACCAATCACTTGGAACCAGAGGCCTTGAACAGGAAACAAAAAGCTGAGTCAACATGAGGGTACTGGAGGAAGAATATCCTATGTTTTCTCCTCCGTAAGAACATGTAGAAACTCACTTTCAAGCGCGTTACTGTACATTTGATTGTGACCCAATCTAACCTCAATCATCAGTTGAGCACACATCACTGAGCCACTACAATCACTCGCCCACACATTCGACCGGACAAGAAGTCCACCTCCACATCCAGAGCTGGCTCACTCACTCTGTGCTCACAAATCTTTTGATGCGTCCCATTTCTTCCCATCACTAGCTCGCCCCCTCCCCCCTCCTGAATGTGCCTGCATGAGAAATGTAGAAGTGTCCCAGTACAAAACTTCCCTCTGTGAATCGAGTACCCTCCCCTCCCCCATCTGTCTACAAACTGATATTTCTCACCGCAGGTTTTGACATTGTTGTCTCCCCAGATGACCTTTTGTAGGGCTCGAAATAAAAACATCAGGGAGGTTGCAGAAGTAACGTAACATTAAAAATAATACTAATACTTTAGCACAGCTGTCAAAGTAATACTTGCTATGTAGCTGCAAATAATACTCTTTTTGGGGATCATCTCTTAAGAGGATATCACTCTTTGACATAGTAATTTATTTGTATTTCTTTATAATTATTTTAATGCATGATTGTGATTGACTAATAGCAAGACAAGGAGCAACATAGAATTCTTTAAAATAATAATAAATGACTCCAGGAGCATTGTTGCCGTTTCAATGTTTAGGTTTTAACCTTAACCAAAAACTGCAACAATGGCTTTGACTCTAGTCTTATGTTTCAAATATCAGTGGACTTCCTGATTCTTTGTGCACTGTGCTATCATCTACACTGAGAGGCTATTGTGAATTGTTGGGAATAAACCACAAAGTGTAAGCCTCTGTTCGGTGTGTGAAGTCATCATTATTAAACAAGCTGCCATCCCTCCCCGCAGGGAGTAACAGGTATCATGAGCAGGATTATTTCTGTGTCGCCACACGACTGCTGCACGTGCTTAAGTGATCTTTCCAACAATGGTGAACTAAGCTCGAAAGGAGGGTGTCAGGTACATAAAAGAGACCCGCAAACGTTGATACCTATTGTCACACACACACACACACACACACACACACACACACACACACACACACACACACACACACACACACACACACACACACACACACACACACACACACACACACACACACACACACACACACACACACACACACACACACACACACACACACACACACACACACACACACACACACACACACCTTTTCATGGTGACGGGGACAGTCTAACTAAGAAAATGAAATACGAAGATCTAAAAAAATGACATTAGTCATTAGTTTTCAGCACATTTACACTTCTTTCAACTTTCTCTTGGAGACCCCTCCTCTCCTAGTTTTCGTTTTATGTCCCCCTTTTCTCCTCTCGTCTCTCACTGTGTTTCATCTTTAACTCTTATGAAAGCCTTTAAAATCCGTTATTGTACAATGTATCTATGAACTTGGGAGTTTTTAAATGTTCTTCATCGCAGCCTTTTCTGAAAGAAAATTGCACGTTTTACACATTGTAGCAACTTTTCAAATGAACTGTAAGATGACTTGTTTTGCCTTCCAATGGACATTAAGTGAGACATATAAACTTGGTGGGATGAGAAGTCAGGGGAGCAGCATGTGAAAGTCCAGTGCCGGTTAAGTTACTACACATAATGTTCCTTCTGTGACTGAGGGGTGAGTCACAGTTTTCTTTCATCTGGGGTGGTCTGCTCATGGAGAAGATACACAATGACACCACTACTGACCTGCACTAACAGGCTGGTACTGACTGATACAGTCACCATCACACACATGCTTTCTCGGGCATGTAGCATACTGGGTGCGAGGCAGCTCTTCTGAAACATGAGGTACTCGCAGTAAAACACAACACCTCTTTGTCTGGCGACAAACAATAGACTGCAGTGAAGCTTAAGATGCTCAGACTGCTTCAGCAGCATCAGTCACAACAGTGCACATTCCCCTAAACCGCATCACCATGTCAGCGTTGTGTTTACACCACAACAACAACAACACTACATTGCAAGTACATCGGTCCTTCAACAAGGGTCAGTTCCTCTGGTGCTTTATGGCCTTTTTATATTGGTATTCCAGAGAGGAGCAGAAAGGGATACTGGGACAGAAAAGGGATGTGACAAAAGATAAAGATTGCCTGGTACACAGCTGGATGTATAAGATGTATCTGGGTGACTTCTCACAGCAAAAGCCAGGGGCACCATGAACCACCATGACACAATCTATGGGTCTCAGGAATGAAATATGACATTATTTAACATGACAATATCATAAATGAAGCCTACATTTACAGTTTGCAAACATTACAAGCTCAAAGATGTCCGGCAGTGTTTTATAGATGAAAAAGAGTCATCAAGCTCACATTAAATAATCTCTAAACCTCTGCGAATGTCATAAACAAAAATAACTTCTTTTTAATAATAAAACATTCAACAATCAGGGGGAAATAGCATAGTTTCTATTTCACACAGACAATGCCATATGTTCAATAGGTGTGGCTACTTTATTTTAGGCCATTCTGTCCTAAGGGAAAATCATTCATTCAATCTTTTTTTACATTCGACATCTCCAGTGTACAATGAGTTAATTCCGCTGCAGCCATAAGAGCTCTCAAGACAGTGAATCAATTGAGGAGTCTGGTGGGGACTCTTCAAGATCTAAACCCCATTTCTTGTTGGAAATCTACAGCAAGATAATTCACAGTGCAGCTTCTAGCTTTTGTTTTTGAATCACTGGAAGACAATTAAGACAACACCCTGGAGTGTACATGTTCATTACACGACCAAGCGAGAGACATTCCAGGAAGCATTGAGGGTACGAATAGATGTGAATAGTGATAGATTCATTGGTATGCTCGCTGGCTGGCTGGCTGGCAGTCAAGGCCCACTCCAGACTTGGGATCAATGAGAGAGAGATGGAGAGAGAGAGACTAGGAATGGTTCCCATTCAGGGTACCGTGGTGTTGTCTTTGAACAAATACACACTCACATGCTCGCATACACAGACACACAAACGGAGGGAGCTCAGTAAGGAGTCTCTCTTTTCATGCAGATCTTTTGTCTCTCAGTAATGTCTGGTATGCCGGGATACAGGCTTTGCTCAATGACCTGATTTCTATGGGGCTGCAAAGGCACCGGCCTGTGTGTCTGTGTGTGCGTGCATGTGTGTGGGTGTTCATCTGCCTGCAAGCCCTTCCTCTGGATAAGACACAGGACTTAGCCAGGCAGACAGATACAGACTGAGACAGATCCAGCCAATAAGAGGGCAGGAAACACACACACACACACACACACACACACACACACACACACACACACACACACACACACACACACACACACACACACACACACACACACACACACACACACACACACACACACACACACACACACACACACACACACACACACACACACACACACACACTAAACAAAAAGGCCTCGAGTTCCCAAAGCGGGAAGAGAGGCATAATTGGATGAAAAAATATACTGTGGGGAAATTTGATTCGAGTCAGCATAATAATTGCAGCCCAAGATGCACTTATTGCAATAGAGGATTGTTTTATAGATTTACCAGTGGCAGGATATTTGAAAACTAATATCTATGCAATGTTTATTTAAAGTAACAACCGGTTATTAAGAAACAATGTTTATGATTCTAATGTTGGAGAAAAAGACTGAGCATTTTTAGACTCAGTAAGCTTGACACTGATGTGTAATTAAAATAGAAAAGAGACAAAAAGGACTTTTGAGAAAACATACCTTGTCTCTGTATGAAGATCCTGAGCAGTGGATGAGCCGTTGACACCGCCTTGCAGAAGTTGTCATCGTTGTTGATTGGCAGCAAATCACCGTGGATGTCAGCATAGCCAATCATAACCTCCATATTGGCGATGCGGTGAATGTGCAGAATGAGCTTGTAAAACTCCTCAAACTTGCCGGGCTTGATCCGGTCCACCGAGAAGCGGCGAAATTCTGCCCCATACTGAAGAGAAGATCAAAAGGAGAGAGGACATTACAAAAAGGACAGTCACCAAACAGGAAGAGGAAACCGGGATGTCCGACCTTATGCCCTTATCTAAACCATCTGACTGGCACATAAAACTGACAGAGTGGAAGTGGAAGTGCGCAGAGCTCCGTCACAGTTGCGGTCATGACCTAATGTACAAATCACCATTATTCAACAGCACCATAAAATAATTCAAAATTAGTGCCTCTGTATAAGAAAGGCTTTTAAAATCACTGTTTTATAGCAGAGGTGGAAGTAGGGAAACATTTTTTGCACACTCTGGCTCCATATGTATTTCCTTTATTAAAAAGGTGACGATTCGGCCTAACAACGTTATTGATCTTGAAGATGGCCTACGGGCCGAAACGTCACCTTAATAAAAGAAATGAATATGGAGCCAGAGAGTGCAACACTTTTTCTTTTCTACTATTAAATTTACTTCCAGTGATCAGCACCTTGTCACAACCCTTGGAAACAATAACCTTCAGGGGAAATAGCGCAGCGGCATTTTTCACAGCAAATTCTATATATTTACAGGAATACTTTATTTGCTTATATTTGTAGAGAGTTAGATGAGAAGATCCATATCCAGTGTTTCCCCTACCATGGATCTTGGAGGGGCATGGAAATTCAAGGTGTATTTTGTTTGTTTTGTTTTTCTATTCTATTCTTATGTTATTGATCAAATTTATGTGCACGTTTCAGTGTGTAACGTTTACTTTACACATTCACATTCTCTCCTTCGCTCTGTTTTGCGAAGGGCGGGGCTTCGCACCTGACACACACACACACACACACACACACACACACACACACAGTCAGAGCAGAGGAAAGGAGAGAACTAAATAGCACGCACGACCTCATCCAGCCCAGGCAGCAACGTCACCCCCCCGTCACTTTCAATACCTTGTTTGTTTAATGCGTACAAAATCCAATCCAAGCTAGCCATTTCCACGTTTCCAATCTTTAAGCTAAGCTCAGCAAGGCGGCTGCTAGCTGAGCCTTATATTGAACGGACAGATTAACAAAGTGAATAAGCGTATTTCCTCAAATATAAAAACTATTCCTTTAAGAAGGTGATAGTTAATTTAAGATAGTTTTATTGGTTACATTTTAATTTATTGTTACATTTGAATAGAGCCAGGCTAGCCGTTGCCAGTCTTTATGCTAACTGTCTGCTAGCTTCATATCAATCTTCATATTAAATCATTTCATCTAACCATTTCCAAGTAAGTGAATAGGTGCATTTCTTAAAATGGGAACTACTCCTTTACAGAGTGAGACTGTTGTTTTGGTCATCAATCACATGATTGATGAATCAGGATCTGGGTGGCTAAACAAGTCAGCGTAACAATTTCCTGGTGGAAACCCTGCAGCTTTGTGTTACACTGCACGCCAAGAGATCACATGATTACAAAAACAAATGTTAAATTGCGCATCACGTCTAACTTTGACCAAGAAAACAGCAGGGAAGGGAAGAGGGTTGCTGCACAATAGAACAATACAGGTAGATGAGTAAGCGGTCTCAGTATACATGAATAACACTGGCTGGCAGCCACGCCTCCCACAAGTTCGCAGACTTGAACAATTGTGAAACAGCTTTCCCGGCTAGGTCACCGAACCACCAATGAGAGCGCGGCTGAGGGTCACCGTGGGGTCATCATGTGACTCACAGACAAGAATGGACTTGAAGAGCAGAGATAAAAACGGAGGCATAAAAGCTCCATAAACCGCAACAACACACAACTGCAGTAGCACTGGTGTCTGAATCACAGTGGTAATTTGTAGACTAAAGGTGCTGTTTGCAACTGTAATCATCAGCTCACAGCGGAGGGAAGCTGACAGCTGAGGAGAAGAGCGCAGATGATGATCACAGAGCAGCAGGAGGGAGGGCGAAAATTGCTGACGGAGAAGCAGAAGAGAGTAGCTGTATACTGACTGGGAGGAGAAGAAGCAGCGCGGGGGATACATTAACCAGCTCTGTAATTAGAAGATGACATATGAATTTAAGAGGAGGCGTGTTAGGTGACTAAGGGGATGCCAGGAGGGTGTGTGGTTTGCTGCCAGATTCACTGAAAGCAACAACATTAGGGCTGCAACTACCAATTTCTTTCATTGTCAATTAATCTGTCGATTATTTTCTCGATTGTTTAGTCTGTAACATGTCAGAAAGCGGTGAAGGATGTCTAGCAGTGTTTCCCAAAGCCCATGATGACACCCTGAAATGTCTTGTTTTGTCCACAACTCAAAAGATTCAGTTTACCGTCATTGAGGAGTAAAAAAAAGTCAGACAATATTCACATTTAAGAAGCTGAAATCAGAGAATTTGGACCAACTCCAACCGATTTATCGACGATCAAGTTGGCGATTCGTTTAAAAGTTGAAACTAAAATCGATTTATCTTTGCAGCTCTAAAAGGTCACACCTGTGAACCTGCATTATGAAAGCATACCTTTGGATTCTAGCTTATAAAACTCAACTTACATTAGAAGATGACAAACCGGTTTGTCAGTAGGTGTATATACTTAACATTTAGGAAAGTGAAACCTGCACGTGACCGAACTGTAATGGACGCTTTAAGACTTCAACAGGTTACACTTGACTTAACAATAATTACACTCCTGCATATCAGTAGGCTCCGTCATGAATCTGAATGTTCCCTCGGCATCCTGATTAGTCTGAACAATCTGTTTCCACAAGCAGAACTTGGCCCTCTGGAATGAACAAGTCTGAACACGGGATGATTAATCACAGGGCCTCGACACTAACCCTGAACCTAAGAATACATCACTACAAACCTGACATCACCCGTCTTTCTGGCCTATGAGGACGAAGTGATGACAACAGGTTGAAACACGCCTGAAGACGTTAAACTCTAGACACACTGCAGAAAATGGAACATAACTGACTTCTGTCTTTCGCTCTTTACGCAATACTCTGTAAGTAGGAAACAACTCTCCTGATAAATAATCTACAGGTTCTGGGCATTAGAGGATGAATACATAAATACAACATCATCTCCAATGTATTGTGGAATCAGGCCTGATGATCGTTTTGAAAAAAAAAAAAAAAAAAAAAGTACTTGAAAATCAGGATCAATTAAAAGTAAGAGAAGAGGGGGAAATCCCACCCAACCCCCAACACCCCTTCGCAATTCTCCACGTCTCTGATAAGAGCTCTAAGTGAGTGAAACCAGCCCCTAGCCGAGGCTCCACGACAGGCAGCCAGACACCTCCAGTGTTATCCCTGATAAGCTTATCATTGGAACAGTTTCTCATGAGAAAACCAAACACTAACCAGCGAGAACCTGCACATCACAAGCACCACGCTCAACTATACAGACAACAAAACACACCAGTATCCCTCCTTGGTAATTTAGTGAATGCTTAAATTGAACTATTGCTTAGTAAAGTTTTCTTTAAGACGGAAACGTTTTTTCTAGGGATGTTCGATACATGATAAAAGGAACATTTGTATCATGTATTATTCCGATAATGAAATTATAGCCGATAAATGATCGCTGCATATTACACAGCCAAATTGCTTTAATTTCCGACCACCAATAAACACAGAGAAGAAGAACGACAGACGTTTTTCACAGAGAAAGAAAACATGATTGCAATTTGCAATACACGTTTGTACTTTACTAGAAAAGAAAGAAAGAGTCAGAAGTGTTCTTTGTTGTTGTTGTTGTTGTTGTTGTTGTTGTTGTTGTTGTTGTTGTTGTTTTAACAACAGTGAAGTCAGTTAGATCAGATCTTAGCCTTGCAATACCAGTTAGTCCTGAAGTCTGAAGATTCTCAGTCACCCAGGTCACAGGACATCTATAAAGTCAAGGTTTCTGTAGATTGCTTTCTTTTCAAGAAATCTACAGTAAGTCCCACTCCCTGTGACTTAGCACTTCTAGATAACTAGTTCCTACGTGAAGCTGGCTTCAATAAGCACCTGATAGAAGGATAGATCATTCTGTATAAGAAATGTTAGTAAGATGGATTGCGGTTAGAATTTGCAATGGAAACTGAAAATGTCCGCTAGTTTTCCATCAGCAAGCACATTTTCTAAACTGTGCATAGAAGACGGATTAATTCTGAACATTTCAAGTGGCTCTCTGGTTACAGCTTGAGATCAACCGCTCTCAACACATCACATGCTGAAGAATTAGACGCAGTGTGTTTGGTTGCTTTTACACAAAAAAGGAGACTCAACGGTATTCAAAGGCTCTGAACTGTCATTATGGTTTAGTCAGGTGATACACAATTAAATGTTCTTTGATTTGCTCATAACAAAACCAGAGGAAGTAGAACAAAATAACACAATAAAAGTGAAGAGCTATATCTGATATAAAAAAGGGAAACATGTGATGTTGTGTGATAGTGAGTCAGCTGCGATGACGCTGTGAAACCTGCCCATTCTAGCCGTGCAACTTCAGTCCCACCTACAAACAAACAAAGTCTCAAAGTGACCACTCCTGTCTCTGTGGAACAAACAAGAAAACCCACCCTATCTCAAAACAAAAACACAGCTCCTTGATGAGGTTATACGAGCAAACCTGGACTAGAAGTGCCTTTCCTTCCTTCTCATCCACCATCAGTGTATCTCTTATTCCTCTCACAGCATTACCCGGGTCACTACCCCATCACACCACTGAAACTGGGCAGCCAAAAGTAAAAAGTGAAAAGAACTCTGGACTGAATGAGTCACTTCTCAATCTGGCATGTCAACTCAGGAGATCATCCGTTAAACATGTGGTGACATTCTCATGTGTAAACACATTAGGTATGAATGCCACCGTAGATTGTCGTCACTTTAATGGAATTTAAAGAAGAATTACAAAAAAGTTAGTTACAAGAAGTCCTTAAGAGGCTTAGGAAAAACTATAAATATTTCACCATTTGTTTACTTCGTGGTCAGGATTTCCCACATGCTCTATAAGAAGTTGTCAATTGTGTACCCAACTATTAAAAAGTGTTTAGATTGCACACACACTCTTATCAAATAGATATCCAAGGACTAATGTAGTTCTAATGTTAATATGATAATTAATGTAATGTCTGCTCACATCGTGTATAAATTGGTGGTCTCCATTACATAAGCCTGAGATTATTAGATAGCTGTGGTCAATTACTTGCTGGTTAACTTAATTTATGCAACTATTACACTGTCAGCCTCTCCCAAACTACTCAAAACAATGAGTAGGCTGAAACTATGTAGCGCAAAAAACCCGCAGTGAAAGCAAAAACATCCGATTTAACAGATAACACCTCTGCATTGTAACAAACAGTACATGCGAGGTTGTTGAGGGAAAAAAAAACACCATCAAAACCAGTTTTTCCCATCAGCGACGTGACAGAGAGGGAAAGAGCCAAATCAGCACAATCTGCATGGTCGGAAGTAAGAAGACAATAATCAGTGCAAATTACAGAAACATCCAGAAACTGGTGCGTCCAGCTCCTGCTCCCTGAACTACAGAAGATCTTTGCCACTGAAAAGGAGAAAATATGAGTTAGTTGCACTCAGTTTGTCCGACCAACTCCAGCTCCGTTACGAGACGACCATGTGAACTCTTCTTTTTCTCCCCAAATCCACATTTAGAGGCTACAAAAGATAAACTCTCAGACACTCACCTTGCTTTTCACTTCCACGGCGTTACAATCCGCATTCCGCAGAGGTTGCGACTTATTAAAACTCCGATTCATTTTTTGTGGTTGCAGTTTAAAAAAAAAAAAAAAAAAAAAAGTTCAGCCGCCTTTGCCCGCAGAAAGAGGGGCTCTGGTCCCGGGGTTTCTGCTTTAAAATCCTCCCGCTTTGTCTCTTAGAGAAGTTTGTTTCTCCTTTAATTTATTTCACCTCCTGGAGTTTTCTTCTAATGCGATCCGCCAGACGTAAGAGAGGACTTTACTGGAGAATAGGAGGTGAGCTACTCGCCGCGTTGACTTGGGAGTGCGAGTTAAGTTTTGAAATGACATCAGCCCTCCTAAAAAATGAGATCCTATGAGGCCTTCACTTACTGCTCGTAATCCCCCGCTTCCTCAGGCAGGACCTCGTAGTAGCCTTATTACCGCATGTAAGAGTTGATTTAAAACTACCATTAATGCGCTTAAAAAATACGATGCATGATGAAGACTAAATACAACACTTTTGATTACATATATATGCCGAAATGTATAATATTATTATATTGAGATAGCTTAAATTATCGCAACAAAATACAATAGTTTTTATCAATAGCCAAACTCTCTTCCTCTCCCAACACACTTTGTTGACTACAGTATTAGAGAAGATACATTATGCAACTCTTTGCAAATCAGCCGTTTTTCACCCAGCATCTTTTGATGAAATGCATTACCTTTTATCAAGGCAAGTCTACTATGAATGAATATTAACCAAGATTTAAGCTTCCCCAGCTAGGTGGTTCAAGCCCACTTAATCCACAGGGGTCAAAGGCGGGGTCCGAACCCATGTCTCAAGGGTGCCAGTTGGCATCCTTTTACTCAGAGAACCAGAGAGAGAAATAAGAAACTTCGACTTCCTCTAAAAAACAACAACTAAAAATGTCAAACACTGCGATTACAAAATCTGGTTGTCGAGATTTCGCATCGATTTCAACTTGTCAATTACTACATTTCTGACGAAACAGAGACAACATAAATACAAGCCAGGTATCTTGACAGGTATGCTTTAAAATGTGTTTACACTTTAAATGTATGTGTTTTAGTCTGCAGCCTGTTCAGAGGACTCTGCAGGTGATAGAGGAGCTGATAATGTTACCTTCACCTGCATATTACACATTATACAGTAAATCTGCTTTATTAAAAAACTAATCCATGCTTTTATCTCAAGCCGACTCGATTACTGCAATGCACTCTTTACCGGCATCCCAACTTCAGCTCATACAAAACTCTGCAGCGAGGTCATCAGACCACATCAGTCCAGTGTTAGCCGCTCTACACTGGCTTCCAGTAACTTTTAGAATTGACTTTAAGGTCCTCCTTCTTGTATACAAAGCTCTAAATGGAACCGCACCAAGTTACACTGCCAACTCTCTAATAAACTATGTGCCCCCAAGAACATTACGATCATCCACTACTGGTTTATTAAATATTACCAGAAACATCCAAAAGACAATCGGGGATGCAGTCTTTTGCAATTATGCACCAAAGCTATGGAGCACTTTACCTGCAGACATTAGGGAGGCAAGCTCGCTCAGTATCTTCAAAAGTAAGCTAAAAACATATCTCTTTACTTTAGCCTTTTAATGGTGATATTTTATATCTCTTTACTTTAGCCTTTTAATGGTGATATTTGATACAATCTTTAATGCTGCCACTTTATGCTACTTTAAACACATGTAAATGCATTTATTAAAGCTGCTATTTTATCTCTTTACTATTAGCCTTTTAATATATTTATATATTTAATTAATATATTATATTATATTATATTATATATTATTATATTATTATTTATTTAATATATTTTACTAAATGCTTTTATTCTGTAAAGACTATTGTAATTCCGCTATTTATCTCTTTACTTTAGCCTTTTAATGGTGATTTTATAATATTTTAATTCTGCTATTTTATACAAATTGTAATGCTACTTCACACTCATTTACATCAACACTGTGATTATTGTACTGTAAATGCTCTTATTATGTCTAATCTTGTACTAATTTTTATGTTTTTCCTGTGAAGCACTTTGTGCTGCAATTTTTGTATGAAAGGTGCTATACAAATAAAGCTTATTATTATTATTATTATTATTATTATTATTATTATTATTATTATTATTATTATTATTATTATTATTATTATTATTAATTAGCCGTTATCCATTATTTCAATGGATCATGTGCAGGCTTTCACTTAAAACTGGTACACTTTAAACCGTAACACTTTCACATTAGTTTAAAATGGCTTTATGTATTACTAAAGTTCCCCCCTAAAATGTACAGAATAACATCACAGGTAACTATCGGGCAATCATGTTTGAAAAAAACACATCAAAGGCAAATGAAATAGGATTTGCCCACTGTACAGAACAAACATATTAAAACTGTTGTTGTAAAATCATTAAAAACGACAACAACCTCCCTTAGAACCGCCATTGCCATTGCCTATAATTACTTTTGTCATTTATGACACTTTACTATTAGGTCTAAGATTTCCAATAGTGCTTGAATGCCACACGACGCACACTGGTCCTCCAGTGCGCCAGAGGACGCATTTCTAAACACAAAAATTCAACAATTTTCAAAAAAACACAGTTTTCAAAGCCTGTAATTAAAAGGACAGGTTGTTGATTTGATTATAATGCAAAATGGTGTAAATTGGAATTATGAATAGCATTAATCTCCACATAAATCTTCTTTCCTCGTTACTTTGGTTTAGATTTCAGTATTACAACCAAACCAAGTCTGATGTTGTGTGGGTTCTCTCTCTCTCTCTCTCTCTCTCTCTCTCTCTCTCTCTCTCTCTCTCTCTCTCTCTCTCTCTCTCTCTCTCTCTCTCTGTGTGTTGGTAAAAACATTTTCCTTGTTAATGAAATGTTACAGGTTTGAAGAGTTCCTCTTCCTTAATTACAGCGAGTGCAGTAGAACTTATTATTACTCAAACAAGGCAAGAAAATGAATCTAAAATCTGTAGAATATGTGAACCTACACCTCATTTCCCCAAGTGTCCTAATTTTTCATTCACAAGGAGCAAAAACATGTAATACTCCCCGACTAATATCTTTGTTGTTCTCTCATTCATGTCATGCGAAGTTAACAGCTCACTATGTATTATCTATTATCACAAGCTCAACTATATTCAGACAGGTCAGGTCTATAATACACCGCAGTGGTTTATCTTTTTGATGCAGCTTTTAAGACTAATACATCCATAATAGTTTACATACTTAAAACCTACTTCTGGAAAACCTTGTAAGAGCCCATAGCTTCTGACAGGTCCAATAGGCGGCAAGTCAGCAGAGAGCTTCAAAATGCAACCGCTACTACTAATTGTCACTGGAACATGATGGATAAATGCCATGCAGGTCAAAAACCCCCAAAAGTACACATCATTCCCTGACTGCTGTACTGCTTTACACCATTCCTTTGGCCCCTGAAGCCGCCTGTGTACAACAGCTGCAGTCTGTAATGCCCCACAGTAGCTGCAACTATTGCTTGTTTACTCACTAGAGGAATGTGTTGACCAGTAAGAAACCCGCTAAGTACACTTCCAGATGCTAGTGTCACTGAAGCTAAGATGTTTCCTTTGTGGTTTTATGTAGTAGTTCTAGTTCTGTGATATCCGTGTTTTGGTTCAAGTAAAGGTTTCAGAGTTAATCTTTGTCTCTCAAGTACGAATATACCTCATATCGTGAGTGAAACTGGCATCTAGTGTTCAGTTATTTAATCTTTAAAAGTCCAACTGTTGACAATTACTATATGACAAGATCAAATGATTCGGACAGTTTCTGATGTGGAGCTAATCATTTTAACAACCTTCTCAGGATTAAACTCAAAGC
Organism: Cottoperca gobio; assembly: GCF_900634415.1. Lineage (NCBI taxonomy): Eukaryota > Metazoa > Chordata > Actinopteri > Perciformes > Bovichtidae > Cottoperca > Cottoperca gobio. The sequence goes on along the minus strand of NC_041365.1, from coordinate 7,884,832 downwards.
ACCATGATTACACTTTCCATAGTTTGTGTTTCATCTGTTTATTAATCACTGATTCTTGAGACTTCGGCGAAAACATGTCCCACTAAGGAAAGTGCAATAACATTTTCTCATTTAATATAATCAGGGTTGATCATCTGAGGGTCATTTGCACAAATGTAACATTTTTTGTCTTTAATTTTATAAATCATATGATTATATGATAGCCCAATACCCAGAAAATCAGTTGTCCCCAGACAAGAGATTGTCATTTCAATTCGATAGAAAATTGTGAACAACTCATTTAAAATGTATAATGGACTAATTAGACTCTACTCTTTCATTTGGTATATATATATATATATATATATATATATATATATATATATATATATATATATATATCTACTCTTTCATTTGGTATATATATATATATATATATATATATATATATATATATATATATATCTACTCTTTCATTTGGTATATATATATATATATATATATATATATATATATATATATATATCTACTCTTTCATTTGGTATATATATATATATATATATATATATATATATATATATATATATATATATATATATATATATATATATATATCTACTCTTTCATTTGGTATATATATATATATATATATATATATACCAAATGAAAGAGTAGAGTCCAATATTTCTTTAAAACTAAAAGCAATGAATGTTCAAATATATTCACTTATTTTATGGTTGCTCAAAATGTGTCCAAGGTTTTTGTCAACACCGTCAAATATTTATAAAAAAGCAATAAAATCAGGCGACCACACGATGACCTGTTCTCCTGAGGACTCGCTGTCCACCCTCCACATCTGCTAAATGCTACAAGAGCGTTCAGGCTCCTGTAAGTTTGATATTTGTTCAAGAATTCTTACATATTTATTGATGTTGCTACTGTCACAACCATGATGTGTCAACACTGTCTCTTTTGTATAGAAATAATTATTTTATATTATGACATAAATGTATGCATTTTAAGTAAAGGCTAGAGGCAGCTAGCAACAGAGAGAAAACAAGATGGCTCCTGTAAACAACTCGTGCATCACATGTCAAAAAGTGTGTTTTTGTCACCACCGTCAGACGTCAACACCGTCAGGTCTTATTTATGCTTAAAACATTGCAGTTGTACTGTAGTTTTTATCTTGCCGTTCGCCATTGTTAATATTTACAGAAGGATAACATGTACTTAACAAATAGTTTGTTGTAATTAGGCCACTGTCACCACCGTCAGGTCTCAGTCACCACCGTCAGGCCTGTGTCACCACCGTCAGGTCTCAGTCACCACCGTCAGATGGAACTTTCTTTGTTTTAAATGACTACAATATGTTCCTCCAATGCATTTGATGTATTGAAGTAAAGGTCTAATTGAAATCAAAAATGTGATTTTTTTATGTCCACAATTATTATTTTGTATATTTAATGCTAATGATGAAAGTTGCATGATACTAAGCAATGACAGGAAAAACACATAAGTTATGAAAAAATGACAAAATCAGAAGGTTGCCCAGAAATATTGCTCGATTGCTGAGACCTTGTTCTATAAACACATACGATACATTTTTTTTTTTTTTTAATTTAAAACCTGTTTTATCCAAATTCTCAAGAATCAGTGTAATATTTCTTACTGGTATGAAAATTGAGAAGACTTGATTAATCACTTATTAAAATGATATTGTTGCTGCATCAAACAGTATGATTATGCATAATTGTGCATGTGAGATGATAAAATGAATCTGATATAAAGAAATGCTAACAGATATGGTCAATTGCGAATGTTAATTTAGGGACATTCGGTAGTCATGTCGCCCACTCAAGGCCGCTATCAGGTATTGCACATGTCCCCTTCAGGTTTCACTTTAGAATCAGAATCAGAAATACTTTATTAGTCCCACAACGGGGAAATGTACATTGTTACAGCAAAAGAACAAGAAAGAAAAGTGGCGGGTACACAATTAAATATAATTCCTATAGTAGTGAAGACACTACTATAGATGACACTGTTTTCAATATTTGTATGTACTACAAACTTATCTTATTTATAATTATTTCCCTGCAATTCATGGGAAAACACGATCCAGAAGCATTTTATGTGGAACCTAATCATCCAGCATTTGTTTTTCTCACAGAATGAACATTGTTGCAACGTTTGAAAGCTTTACATAGTACCGTCAATGAAACGTCAAAAAATTCAATTATACAGTCAACAAAAATTCATGAACAAAATCATGTCAAAGAGGACTTCAAATTGAAATACCGATACGTAAAGACACATCAAATAGGCAAGCCTTCTTTCTTTGTAACTCTAAATAGTTTGCAGTAACTCTAAAACACAAAACACTGGTACAGAGCTACTTCAGTTTCAGGTTCAGTCCAGTAACATTAAAGTAACGACCAGTCTTCAACATCTTTAAAGAAGTCTTTCTACAGAGGTAGACAGGAATTAGACAAGCACACATTTCAATCAATTACAATGTAAAGCCTAAATAGTGCAATTATGAAATTACACATATAAGTCAAGATACTTCTTTATTAGTTCCACAGCAGGGACATATGCAGTTATACAGTCTCAAAGGGGTTAGAGGCTTCACTAACAGGACGCATTATCAAAAAAAATCAAGACATAATAAATGAATAAACAGAAATAAGCAAAAATATAATAAGTAGACAGACTGAACGTTGAATTCACATTATTGTACATAGGACATATGGATAATGCACAGAATATACAGGTATGTTTTTAACAAGTCTGTTAAAGGAGGTGCAGCCAGGGTTTCATAATGTTGCATGTGTCAGAGTCAATAAGTTAGTCTCTTGGTACCTTTTGTAGGATGTCGATTTTATTCCTCTCCAATGCAGTAATCCCACATATGACCAGCAGATGTCAGCACATACCCACATAAAGCACATACACCAGCTATTGTTTTAGGTCTGGGTGCAGAGGGCTTTGTCAGGCACAGGAGAGCGCTGACACAACAATTACAAAGCAATTACAAACCTAAATATGTCTGAATCATGTCTCACAGCATTTAAGATTCTGACATTGCAACATGCATTCACACATGCATCGTTTTTCTCACAGCAGAAGTAGAGCATAGACTCTCTTGGCACTTAATGAAACATACAAAAGAGAAACCACTCTGAGAAAAACCTGTGAAGATGACAGTGAAGATGTGAGATGAGACGAAGGCAGACTTACGAAACAAAAACATAATCGTAGATATAAATCGTACCTATTTATACGTAGGTGTATGTTTTTGATATAACTGAATGTCTATTTATTATGAGATTATAATGAGATTATTATTACTAGAACAGCAACAGTTAAACTTTTGCAGTAGTTTACTATTTAAATCCTTTCATATGAATGGATTTGTTTAATGCACACTGATCCAGTGTCAGTATGTGAAGGACTGAATGAATGGGTTTTTACCTTCATTGTTGTGTTGCACTGAAAGACAAAAACAGAAAAAAGACAAAGAAAGCTCCAGAAGAAAAGAGTGCAGTATGGATGGATGATAAAAAAAAGAGGATAAGACCAAAGGAAATTAATGAAATAGTAAAGAACCAAAAAGAGAGAATAAATGAATGAATAAAGGAGGAACACAAAAGAAAGAAAAAAATCAGGGAGACTGAGTTAATCATTGCATTCAGATGGAAACTCTCCCTCTCCCCTCCTCATGAGATCCTGTGTGTGATGAGGAGCATGGCAAAGAGTCACTTTATACTCAGAACTCATTACACTGTGTGGTTTTAATCCAGCTCCATATGTCTGCATTCAGGTGGTCCTCGGGTGGTAATGTGAGAGGAGAAGATTACAGTGAGATGAAAAGATACTCGCAGTAATCCAACCTCTGCGTAGAGGCAAAGAGACATCCGGAGCTGGTTATTTAGACGGCAGCAGTGCCAGCCTAAAGTCAGCCAGAACGACAGAAAGGCCCCGGATTCAACCCTCCACTCTGTTCTGCTCCACTCGCTCTCTGATTAAAGAGAAAGGAGGGCACACACACACACACACACACACACACACACACACACACACACACACACACACACACACACACACACACACACACACACACACACACACACACACACACACATATACATACATCTCCGGATGATCTCAGCGTTCAGGTCATATTGAACCGACATTGTGGTTGTGTTTTAACGTAAGCAGAGCTACAGCCTTTCCTCCGGATCACACTGAGTCATGACACACCATCAGACTCTCCAGCCGTGCCCTTTGACTCGTCTACTCCGGGGAACACAATGAAATACAGGCGCAGAGTAAGTTGCAAAATGTAAAAGTAATCATTTTTCGCTTTCCATCACTATGTCTTTCTCTCCTGCTGTTTAGTTCCTCAAAGTAGCACAGACTCAAGACAGAAAGGGAGGAGGAGGAAGAAATGAGGTAGAAAGGGATGGTGAGAGTCTGTGGAGGAGGGAGAAGGAATAGCAGTCACATGCAGTGTTTGTTGGCAGAAGCTCTGGAAGGCTGTCACCTCTGTTACGGGGGCGACTTGGCTAAGTAGGCTACTGCTGATCACACATCTGCTACCAATGGTTATAAAAGAAAAATCTATTCATGTGATTCAGGGGACAGCTTCACTTTCGACTAATGGATTTAAAATATCAAATTTTCAATGCATATATGTCGTACTTCATGCACCGTGCAACCTTGAAACGGAACACCTTCTTTGGCTTGGGTTTTACTTTGTACCTTGTCTTGTACAAATGCGTCAACTAAAAAATAAAATGAAAAGGAATGGTTCAACATTTCTTATATTGTCCTGCAGAGTTTCATATATCCCACCTTCACCACAAAACCTTCTCTGTCGTACCTTTAGGAAAAAGCTATTTCATCTATCTCAATTGTGGTGCGCCTAAAGGCTCCATTTTAGAAAAAGGACCTATAAACACAATATGAATTTACATTTTTATTCTGATGACATTAAGCAACATTGTGTCCAATAATTCCCCCCCCCCCCAACTAAATGACAGTAAATCTGAGATAATTTTATTTTGGCGTCCCAGCTCAGATATCTGATCGATAATACCCTTGGCAGTCTGACAAGCAATGTAAAACCTGTAGCTGGAAACCTGTGAGCGCTATTTGACTCTCACCTCAGTCTCTAAGTCTTTTTTTAATGCTGGAGAAAGGTAGCCATGCTTTCATCTCGTCCTTCTACTCTATTTCTATTTCTTCGTACTTGAGTTCTCCTTTCTTGATGCAATTGGGCCAAAATGCTGCAAAATGTCCAAAATGTCAACTTTCAAGTTCCTAACCCAAGACACATTTCTCCAAACAAGTGTTTTAATATGTGTACAACTACAGATCAGCCACTGTCTTTCAGTGCGTGACTTTATTTGACCCATTGCCTGAATATTAGTACATTTTATCTCATGTGTTATCCATTGTTTTCTGTAATCATTTTCTTTCTTTGGAACCATTACTGTTGTAGGCCTCAAACACAAACTGAGACATTAGAAGTGATATTGAGCTTCTTATATAATTTTGACTTGACTTGGAATGAAATGCCCACACACACACAAACAGACGCAAACATGTACGTACCCGTGTCATGGACCCCGCCACCACCGGAGGGTGCCATTGGCATACTGCTAGCTACATATGGACACGTACACGCCTGTGAAATCTCTGCTGCTTTTACTCATTCTCCACATTTTTTTCTCACAACACACACACACACACACACACACACACACACACACACACACACACACACACACACACACACACACACACACACACACACAGGCATACATTCACATTCAATGCCACCTCTCACACATCGCCGCCTGCTTAGCTTCAACCCCGTATGGACGTTGCCTCTCGTCCACGACGTGTGATTTGTGGAATCTTTTGATCTGTGAAGTGGCAAAGACCTGCAGCCTGATCTGGACTTTGTCACAGTTTCAAGAGTCTTTTATATTGGCAGTAAAATCCAATTCTAGGAACAGTTCACCTTAAAATGTAGTTTTTAATCCTTTTTAACGTGAGGATAAGGTAGTCAGAAACTACTATACTGGTGAACTTTCTTTCCTCTTATCAGTATCAATCTGTTTCCTCAGGCCTAAAAACTCCTGGGAACCCAGTTATCTTCACAAAGACTATAAATGCACAATAGCCCTGCCTGATTCAGCAATAGTTCTCTCTGATACCCCTGCTGATAGACAAACACCCCCGTCATCCTCCAACACACTCCTTCCTTCCCTTCCTTGTGACGCTGTGCGATGCGGAGCCACTCCTGGTCCATTTCTTCTCCCTCCAGAATGAAAACATCAGCCATCTGGTCCAGGGGTGAAAGGTCAAATCTCAGGCTGGTAATGAGTATGGCGTCGCTAGGGGGATGCAGGAGGGGTGTGTGTTTGTGTGTGCGTGCGAGCCTCGCTGAGTGTGTCTGCTTCCTGAGTGAGCATTAAACATTAACGACTCAGCTCTGTGAGTCTGGGGAGAGGAGACGAGAGGACAGGAGATGTGAGCAGAGGCAAAGGGACAGCGCTTGGACAAAGTCACTTTAGGGAAAGAGAGAGAGGAAAGAGAAATGTGCAGGTAGACATGCACGCACGCACAAAACACAAACACAGGTACACGAATGCGCTGAAAGAAAGGCTGCATGTGGATACACTCTTTCTCCTTTTAGTCACTTTCCTCAAAAAGCTTTTCCTCTTGTTTATTGACTCAGCCTTCCAACATTCAGTATTCAGTACATCGATAGCTCTGGTCGATGAGAATGAAAAAGGCAGTGAGGCTACTGCTGTGACGGAGGTGCTTGTGTGTCTATGTGTGTTCACCAACCTTTTTCTTCCACCCTAGCCGTTGCAGCCGACACAACGCACAATTTGTTCCAGTTATTATCCACCACGACTGTAACATAATATCCTCTGGATTTCTACGTGCAGTAACTAAAACATGCAGGTCTATAAAAAGGTAAGATGTTAGATAAAAGTAAGTCTCATTTGGCCTCTGCTGCACTATTGCTACCTAATTAAGAAATCACAATGGGCGAGACTCAGCGGTGTAGTCAAGTACAGAGGGCTTACAAGTAAACTGAGTTATATTCACTTCCTCTTGTGCTCTATGGAGACTGTTATGTGTGACTTTGTGTGTGTGTGTGTGTGTGTGTGTGTGTTGGTGTAGTTGCCATGGAGATGCAAAAGATGGTGGGGATAATGGAATAGACATATCCTCAGCAGTAAGTCCACCTCTCACACAGCAACCTGTGTGTATGTGTGTGTGTGTGTGTTTAACCATAATATATGTACACTAGACGGTCCCTTCATGCATTACATATGTTAGTGCAAATAGTGATACACATGGTAGAAGGACGGCAGTCCTCATGGGTGAACGTGGATGGAGAAGAAGGCGAGCCCGGTCAAGACTCTTACATATACTCATAGATATGCTCTGAATGTCCTATTTTGCCCTTAAATTAAACATAAATTGTACATTCATGTCCTCAGTGTCCTGGGAAGAAAACATGTCTATGCATAACCTCAGTGACATAAGTCTATTTTCTGCCTTGTGAGAATGCATATTGTCAGATAATCCAATGTATTTTCAAATGGTTTATTTAGCATAAAGCGTGTGACAGTTGACTTAATCCTTCAATTTATTTGAAAAAATCACCAAATTTGGAGATACATGGTTTTCCTTGGATATAGACCATTTACACTATATATTTAAAATATGGATGTTGTGTCCAAGATGCAACCCAGATGTTTAACTTCTGAAGTGAAGTTTGGGATTTGCTGCCATGTTGTTAGTATCTGTACAAAGGAGTGAGGTCAAGCAAGTCTCTTTTTAAGGCCTATATAACAGGCTAAATACATTTCTCTTAATATATTTAAAGGTTTTTATTTTCTTTCCAATGATTTTCTACGCAAATTTACTTTGAAATTCAGGTCGTATTTGGATTCTTCTTCTGCGCACAGGAGTGGAAATTGTTTGTCTCCTGAACGGCGGTGAGTCAGAGCACCATCAGGAAGGAGCCGAACTCTCTAATGTTTAATGTTGTGCATCCAATGTCCCTTTGGTATCTTAAAAAAGAGAGTGGCTGGGTTGGAGCATTTGTGTGTGAGATGTAGTGTATTGATTATGTATCTTTTAAAAGTGCAAGCATGAATCTTTCACTCATGGGAAACACTGGTGAGGTTTTGTGCTTAGTCCTTGCCTTGAAGGCTGGATATGTACAATTTGTCTTAGAATACCTGGGACAGCCAGATGAAATACAATGAAAAGATATAACTCACAATGTATTCACACAATATCTACTGGTGGAAAATTAAAAAGACATCGTCTAGACTGGTGAATGTGTGTGTGTGTGTGTGTGTGTGTGTGTGTGTGTGTGTGTATTGACACAAACACAAATGAAATCATTTTTAGAGTTAATAAAACTTGAGGCATGATGCTCTGATACAGATGACTTTAGGTTAACTTGGTGCATTCTTGTCTAAACCCACTTTCTTGTGGTTGTTGGATGTAAAGGAGGAAATCATTGTTATGTTAACTGCACATCTTCCACATCATCTTCGTCCTTGGGGTCTGACGGTGGGGAGGCAGGCTGAGGTTAGATGAGAATATTTGTTGTACCAGTAACAAAGCTCACATTTTCTTGTAGTTCTTCCAAACTAGGGAAAAACTGTTGCATGTATTTTAATTAAATATTAATTTGATCTGTGGATGTAGCTGTTACTGACTCTGACACAAAATTATAATTTGTGGTTTATGTGAATAAATAAAGGCCTTTTAATTCAATTGGTTGTGCTGTATATTAATTCTGCAAATGACTACACATCAAAGTAATACATTATAATAAAATATGTAAAAACAGAAAATAACAGAATTACAGAAACATAAAAAGGAAAATACAGAAATAAAATTATACGAATAATAAAAAGAAAAAGCAGAATATCAGTAAAACATTTATAACTTACAAATCTGAGAAGTACATTGTATCAAACTAAATGAGGTTGATAGACCCGTGGAATACAAACTATTTTACTACATGTCCTTAGTCATGTAGTAAAAGGTGCAAGACTACAGGCCGTGTGCTTTGGGGGACAACATGCTGGTAAGAAATCTGGGATGAATTCAAGTTTGGATGATTCCTAAATGAGTATAATGTTAGTCAGCTGCTGTAATTTACAGTATATATGTTACAATATTGGTGATCATATTTTGTCAGCATATTTTGTCTGCATTTCGAATCCTCGAGAAACAGTCCTTAGCTACATGAAGGTTGTGACAAGTTTGTGAAAAGTTCCCATCAGGCCTTCAGAGAGAAACATGTGGACGGAGACGGCCATGGAGAAGGTGACAGTGAGATGCAGACACAGAGTCTAGGCCTGTCTTCCTCCCTTCTCTTGCAGTAAAAAGTATTTATGCGAGCAGTTTGCAGCGCGAGCGCGTCCCACACGACTCCTTGATTGAAAGAAAACAACATCAATCTAGCACAGGCCCCAAGGCCTTTAAATAACCGGCAGACTGTTTAGAGCAGAGATCCCATTCCCTCCCTGCTGCTGACTGTGGACACACACATAGCGACACATGCAGAACTGTACACAAACACACACTATTTGGGTTTTCACACGCATATAAATATATAGATAAACTGATCTTTCTCTCTCTGCGACTCCATCACCGTTTAAACCTCGCTCTCCCCCTTATCGTCTCCCGTCCCTCCTCCGCACTCCCTCCTTCCCAAGTGTATTGTGGTCATTTTCATTCATCGCCCCCATGATGCTAAAATGTCAAGGTTAGAGTGTGCCAGATCTCACACACACACACAGACACACACACACACACACACACACACACACACACACACACACACGAGAGGGAGGGGAAGGGACTACCGACTCTGAATACAAGAATTAGTCAAGCGTGCATTTTCCTTCTTCTCCCTTTCTTTGCCTCTCTCGCTTCTCTGCTGCCCCCTTCTCTTTGTTGGTGGGGGCCTTTGGTTTGTGTGTGTGTGTGTGTGTGTGTGTGTGTGTGTGTGTGTGTGTGTGTGTGAGTGTGTGAGTGTGTGTGTGTGTGTGAGAGAGAGAGTTTAAGGGGTGAGGAGTTGCAGGCAGTGTGAGGGGGGCAAAAAGATGTGTGGGCTGGGCTTTACACGTGGTTGGGTGGTTTTATTTTTGCGCTGGTGTTTATATACATGAATTTGACGTGGATCAAGTCGAATTAACGAGTATAACAAACAATCAGCTCATATTCCAGTGTGGGTTAATATTTTTCTTCCTTTTTTACCAGCTCACTTTAGAGCAACATTGAGATGTAGACCATTTGAAAACATGAACAACGAACAGCAGAATCATACTGAACACAGAAACTGTTACTTTCTCTTCAAAACAAATGTATGAAGCACTTACTTTAAGAGCAGGGAGAAACTGACCTGAAGCCAGACGTTGATGTTTTTACCAATCCTTCATCGTGTGAATTTAAAAAAGGGATGAAAAGTGTCTGAGGAAGTGATCAACACACACAGGAGGGTTTGCAGTTGATAAGGTTGGAGTGTGAGCATATTTTCTCATGTTTTATTGGGCCCTCTGACAAATGTGCAAAAAGAGGGCAGTGGAGGTCTAAACAACATTCACTTCCCCCAAATATCTAATTTCCCCCCCTCCTAAAGTCCTCCCCCCATCCCTCTTAGAAAGAACCACCCCTCTCCCCTCGGCAATCCACAACCCCCCCCACCCCACCCCATCCCTAAAGCAGTGCCCCAAGGGAACAGAAGTAAACATGCCCCCGCTCCCTTCACCCCACTCAGCTCCCACAGCCCTCACCCCCCCCCACTCCCCTCTTTCTCTGTTTGTTTGCCAACGGGCTGCTTTCTGGACTTTTTGTTTGCCGTTACGAGGCCTCAAACTCGGGGCACACTTTGAAGATGCTGCAGGAAAAAGGCAAGCCTGTGATGAAGATCAATTTTGTAAGGTTAGGGGAACATCTGCACATGCTTTCCATGCATTTGCAACTAGAAATCATTTGGCTGATGGCTGCCACGCTAGCTAGCAACTGAACATGTACATGCAGCTTCCAGTCGCCTCATTTTCAGGCTCAACACAAAGGCAGACACAGGAATAAAAAAACAGCTGACAGACAAAATCATTACATTTAATGAGACAACAGAGTCAAGATTTGGAAAAGTTATGTGTTCACAAAATCACAAAATTGTTCCTTGAAACAAAAGTTTGCATTATTGAATTTTTGAAGAGAATATCCTACATGAACTCCAGCTATTTTACTCAAGAGAGAGAGACCGTGAATACCAAGACAAGTCTTTATTTTTGCTGACATGTTTGCAGTATGTTCATGCGGTGTTGGAGTAGAAACTGTGTAGGAGTGAAAGGTAAGCATGGGAGAGACGAGCGGAGAGGAAGGAGAACTGCTGTTGGGGCTATGTTTGTGTGTAAATGTGTGAGTGTTGTTTTCTTCCCTGCGGTGAAATTTATACTCATTCCAAGAAATAGAAAAGGAAAATAAAATGCATAATGAGTACTGCTACAATACAAGTGAACAAGTCAAAACACTGATTCAAATAAGTACAAATCTTAAGAACTGCTGTTGTAATGTGCTGAACTACTACTTCTCAGAGAAAAGAAAAACAACACTCTGCATACGAGCGTCACACCAATTTGCATCTTATCCGCCTCCAATGACCCCCCTCCCTCTCTCCCTGTCTTCGCTGCAGATGTGGAGATAGATGAGGCTTCGTCGTGCATCTCTGTCACCCAGTAATACAGTCCACTGGGTCACCTGCTAAAACAGCCCATATGGTGGGAGGTTTTGACAACCCACACACACATACACACACACACACACACACACACACACACACACACACACACACACACACACACACACACACATGCATGCACACACTGTTAGGGAAGGGGAGAGGCTGCAGACTCGGCAGAAAATGTTTCCTACTTTTTTTCTTCTTAACATGATGCAGACCAGTCCCCATACCTCCCCCTGCACACACATTTAAACACACAGCGTTACGAGGTGTCGCTGGTTGAAGACAGACGAGGCAGGTCTGGTTAGGATTAGTTCACTACGACCGCCTCGCCCCAACAGACTGGACTTCCTTGTCTTCGTATCTTTCGGTCCACACCTGTTCCAGCACCGATTTGTACAGCAGCTCTCTCAATACTTGGCTATTACATTTCCTTTGAACCATCATATTTCTTTCATGAGTGGATATTTTGTGGCAGCAGATACACAGCAGGGATTCAGAGCATTAGAATTTAACACTTATCTGCTGCTGAGAAGTTACAGGAGCTCGGTGAGAACGCCATGTGCCCTTCAAAGGTCCCTACAGGCGGAATTTATTTGCTTCAGAGCCTCCAGGAAACAATCTCCATTGTTCTAAAGGTTTTCCCTGTGAAAGGCTCTGGGGGTATGCTACCTCATAAAAGAGACTGTTAATGTACTCTGACCCGGGGTGGGATTATTATTTCGACAGTCTCTTGGCACACGGGGTGGATTCGGCTCAGTGTAGGGCCTGCATGGCTGGATCATTCGGAGCAGGTTGGACAAGGTGCCATCGAAACACAGATGTAGGATCAGCTATCAAAGAAAGCTAAATAGGTGTTTTGGCTGCGCTTGTGACAAACCACATGAGCGGCGGAACGGTGGAAATGAAACAAAGACAATATACAAAGACAGTTTGGTGCTTTTTTCACAGCCATACATACACATATGCAGAATGTGTACATGCTCACAATCACGCAGACAAATCACATTGTTGTGACAATTCGTTATGAAGGTGTTTACAGGAGGAAGTTCTTCTAAAACTCAAAGCAGACCCAGACATTGTCATGTTTGCACACATGCGTATAGATGTAGAGAGGTTTGCGTTTGTGTTGCCGCTTTTTAAACTTCACCCAGAAGGAGGGGGTGGGGGGGGGGGGGCACTATTGCACTGAGGCGTAACCGTATCAATGTTAGAAAGGACAATGAGAAGCCACTTTAAAAGGTGTCGCTCATATATGAACCTGTTTATCAAAAGAATCTGCAGCTCCACATAGTTAGTTTCAGCTCACTGTTTAGTCGTCCGACCCATAACTTTTTTATGTTGTTGTTCACTCTTATAACGTCATTTTTGGCCACAGCAGGCATCTGTTTTCAATAAAAAAAAAGCTCTTAAATCCCACTGTACCTGCTCAGCAAAGGGCTAGAGCCAGATATCCCCCCAGGAATTGGTAGAGACCAAAACCAGATCTAAAGACAGAAAACTACTTAAAAGGTGATGATATGTCATGACACAGTAAACGCATACAACAACATGTATTTTGTTTCACTTTCTTTCTTTCTTTTAAACCTCCCATCAATAACAACACTATGAAAATCAGCTTACAAGCTATTTTCCATCTGTTATTTTTGAAACTCGCAATTGTTGTGTGATTTTAAGTGCCTTTATATGCAATGCTTCTGTGCACGTCTGCATGTGCTGGTGTGTCTGCTGAACCTTCAAACACGTACCTGACCTCACACTGCTTCGTATAGCTTCTGGTGCACCTCGCCACATATACATGCATTCACACATAAACACAAGCTGCCCCTGGAGGAAGTGGTTTCTGGCTTCACATATCTTGTTCCGTTTGCATGTGTATGGGTGTGTGTGCGTGTGTGTGTATGTGTGTGTGTGTGTGTGTGTGTGTGTGTGTGTGTGTGTGTGTGTGTGTGTGTGTGTGTGTGTGTGTGCACAATGGGGGATTAAGAGAGGCCCAGCTCAAGGTAAAAAGACCGACGTGGTCACTCCTTCCTTTGTCTCTCTCTTCTGTTCTTTCTCTCTCTCTCCCCTTCCCATCTTTTCCTCTCGTGCTCTCTCCCCAGTGGCACAGTGATGGATGGCAGACTGCAGGGGTGAAGGTGGAGGAGTGTGTGATCAACAGCCAGACCCCTGTGTGTTTCTCTTTGTGTGTGTGTATGTGTGTGTGTGTGTGTGTGTGTGTGTGTGTGTGTGTGTGTGTGTGTGTGTGCGTGTGCGTGCGTGCGCGTGTGTTCTCTTCAGGAATGGTTGCCTACAGAGGTAAGCAGTGTGTGGTATGAAACCTGTAATGATGAAATGAGTCACTAATCACAGTGATTAGCGGGTTGATGAGGGGGAGGCAGTGACTGGCTCTGGGATGGTGCTGCTTTCAAACACACACAGACTCTGAAACACATGCGAAGGAGCACACACATGAACAAAAACACACATTCACAACACACAAGGACTTCTAACTTCGGTACAATGGTTAAATATGCACAGACAAATGTATGTGTCCCCCAAAGATTGAATCATTTAGAGACACTTTAACATGTGCAGATACACATGTGCTTGCATACAATTAATTCATTGAGCTCATTTAATGGTCTGTGGGTTTATTCTCTCACGTCTCACCATCACTTACAATGGAAATAAAACCTTAGCACATTACACTTCAATTGCCCGTTTAATACATCCCATTAAATGACTCCTATTTCAACTGGTGTATGATAACAGTTTGAAAAGTGATACAGGATTTTATGGGCTATCGTCAGTAAACCTATACGATAAGGGGGCTAAGGTGGCTGGACTAAATGTGTTGAAATTGAGCAGCGATGATGTGACTTTAAGGGGGGGATCACTTAGATAAAGAGTCACGGCTTATAGGACAGATTAAGTGTTGGTGAAATCAAGTAACTAATCATTGAGATGCAGAAAAAGAAGAAAGAAGAAGAAAAGGTTCTTAAAAGGAATACTTCAGCCATTTGGATATCAGTTACTCAACGGAGGGGTAAGGTTTTTAGCAATAATGCACAGGTTTGGGAAGTAGTGAGCATACGACTGGGTAGATGAGACTTGGATTATACTGCACAAGTTGTGTGAGAGTGTGTAAACAGTGGTTTTAATATAGTTTTGCTTTTGTTAAATGCGGCGTACATTTACTTTTATTATTAAGAATTGAATGCCTTTTTGGATTCTTCATTCACTGTGGAGGCATGAGAGAAAAATAAGAAAGTTTTCTTCAAGAATTTAAAGTTGATATACAAATGGTAATTGTTTGGGTGAAGTATTCCTTTTAGGGGCTTCTGTATAAAGTAAAGTAAACCACAATATCCCAAGAAAACATTGTTTAGATCTAAAAAACTTTATAGAACAGTGAGGTTTCCCTTTTGAATGCATAGCCAATTGAAGTCTGTAATTTCAATCCATTACACATGTATGTAGTGCAGATAAATGTATGTGAACCTTTCTGTCTCCTCTGCTTTTAGACACCTTGTTAAATGCATAAACACCTTCATCTAACACACACTGCACCTTACATCCTGTGTGTGCGTGTGTGCGTGATCACACAGAAGAATATATGTCAAACCACTGCGGCGTCTCACCCACACCTTAAGCAGACGTTTCTTTGCAGATGCACGAGCACACGCGTTTGTGTACAAACACACAGCGATCGCGCAGCCATGTAAGCAGCGTGCAAAACAAGCCTCCACCACCCGCAGGACCATGATGAGGCCTCTGTGATTCAACCAGGCACACACACTCCTTTCAAACGCCAAGCAGAAGACAAGTAGCTATAAAGATACAAGTGGCTCTTCTTTTTTTTGTGCCAAAACACTGACACTGCTATCTGGATCTTACAAGACAAAACAAATGAGAATCATGTCCTAAAAAACTGTGCTTTGCTAAACGATGATCAGTGTAATTCTTCATGCCCATCTGTATGAAAACCAGCATCCACTGCCATTTATCATCCTCAGCGAATGTGCAGATGTAGGTTTGTGTGCTTCTGTATGTCTCTGCTGGTGTGTGTGTGTGTGTGTGTGTGTGTGTGTGTGTGTGTGTGTGTGTGTGTGTGTGTGTGTGTGTGAAGTCTATGACGCACAAAACAAAATAAGTAAGAAAACTGTGATCAATCGATGATTGCCTTCGGGGAGTATGTATTTTAGCGTAATAAAAATGTTCTAGCACATAATCTCACTCACACACACACACACACACACACGCAGGGAGAGCAAGACCTAAAGAGCGAGTGTGAAGGTGTGAATGTGAGAAGAAATGGCTGGATTATTTGACCATCTCACACTATAATCACCATACAGTCTGTCAAGCGTGTAAATCAGCTGTGCGGTTTGCCGTTTCCGACATCAAATCACCCTGAATCACAACGTTTCCCACACATTATGTTTTGCATCTAGGAAATTCTATGTTGTTATCAACGCTCACTGTATATTCATTTAGATATCATTTGTTTGAGACAGTAAAATAAGATATTTGTACTTGATTTTATCTTGATTTAACATTTAATACATATACGCTACTTAGATTTCTGCAGTGAGTCATGTTTTGAAGCAAAGCAGGACAGATGTACTTGTTTTCTTCTCTGTTACCCACACAAGGCAAAGACATTGTTGCATACAGACTTAATTTATCACACAAACACACATACGGGCACAGAGGGAATTCACCACCAGAGGCAAACCTGCCATGCTGTCCCATGCTTGAAAGGCATCAGATGGATTATGAGCGTACCTCAGACATACCTGCGGGTAGCAAAGGAATCCATTTTGGGACAGACTGTCAAGCGTAAAGTTTTATTTCGCTCATCAATGAAGAGACGGCGCTCATGCATCCATCTTGGCTGCCGTGCAGCGCTGCGAGCAAATAGCGTCAGAGATGATGGCTATCAGCAGAGGCTGAGCTAAACAATTCAGAACTCGTATTTCCCCCTGTGGAAAACAAGATAAGAACGAGGCCTTGTGGAGGCCGATGCAGTGAGCTGCGCGGTAATGGCGTCGACTCGGCTTGTGTTTGATGTCATTTGGCAAGAGGATGCGAGGCAGGATGTATGAAGCCAGTATGTTTAGATCACAATCACACACATAAGCATTTTGTGAGGAGAGAAGATTTCTGAGGTTTCGGGAATTTGCCAGAACCGAAAGAATTGGGAGTCGGTAAAACCGTAACTTTCAAGGACCCAGAGGAGCAGTTTACTACTCAGAAGGAGAACAACACAACCTCCTCACACATGATAGCCATATCGCTCTGAGCTGTTTGTACGGCATACGTTATTAAAAATATCTATTTCCCCTTCAGCTTACTATAAAATGACTCACTTTAACATCCTTTTGTTATTCCAGTTATCTATGTGTGGCCCCACATGAGAAAACCCTGCTGGGATATTGTATGGTACAGTACATTTTTGTTTCTACGACAGGGCTGGTGATGCTTTACGTGTCATTTGCTTAACATCGAGCACATCTGCATAGCAAATTATTTGTATCAAGGCTCTGATCTTCTGCTGCTGTTTTGTACTATTGTGTCAGACTCCACATATCTGAAGTTAATTGTTTTACAGCTCTCAGCTTCAGTGGGGATGCTTCATTACTTTTTTTATGATCCCTTAAGAGAAAGGTATGATAACATAATGACCATAAAAAGCTATTTCTAGGCTGGCTACTGAATTAATGTGTGAGAAAGTAATATAGAAATTGGATTTTCTCAAAAATAGACGTCTATATTTATCATTTTTAATGGACATGACATCACATGGGGCACAGTGGCCAAACCAAGTAAGGTTTAATAATATGAAATATGGATCCCATTGCTAGTTTTGACAGCGATGAGGTTTAAATTACATATTCATACGGACCTGACGGACCGCAGGAGTGAGGAGAAATAATGACCAGTGGTGACACATCTTTTGTGCGAGGAGAACTGGTGGAGAACTGGACATGTGTTTGGTGAGGGACCAGCGTAAACTAGTGCTCTGTTGTTTCATAACTACATTATCCGACTATGTAAAAACAAAATTCTGCAAATACAGCTTGTAAAACTTATAAAATCATATATTTACAATAAATTAAGTAAGAAATTCAACCAACAACTTGCTCTTGATTTTGATATTAACTTCAGTGCTAACAAAACAAACTAACATGTATTTTGAATAACACACTTGTCCTTCTCAGCTCTCTAAAGCAAAGCTGAATCTCCCAATAATTCATTTTAATGACATTCATTTCTACACACTCATTCAAAAGTGCTGTTGCTGAAATGACTTTATTCTTTCTAAACTCTGGAGACTCGGGGAATGAACCGTTCACCGCTGCTGCTTACTGTGTTTGTCCTTCAGTGTCCCTCAGACATCTCCAGCTTACTGACATCCTTCCAACACTTACTCTTTTCCTCAGGATTTATGCCATGTCATTGCCACACATAAAAAATTGTATATTGATGGATCTGGTCGTGTATTACCTATGCTGCACTTGTCAAATGTGATCTTGCCGCCCTGTATTTGTTGATGGAAGGCCAACGCTGGCAGAGGGAAGTAAATCTAATTCCTGCTCAAATGGAGGAGATTGTCAGAGCAAAGCGGAGCTGACACAGTCCCAGGAAAAACCCATCGGATCCACTTCCAGGCAGAGATCGCATACCGAAAATGTCTGTCCATTTAGCAAAGCTGACAGACAACAAACAAGGCAAACAAACGTGTACGCAAGCAGAAAAAATCTATTAATTTATTCCAATTACTTGTGTTTTTAAGTTGAGCTGTTTTTACCAACCAACCAGCTACATCAGCGTGTGTGATGTATAACATATACATATATATAATATACTATTTAATACAGATTTTTTTGGACACATCATTTTTTGGTTTGCAGGCAATAAACAATAATACAGTCAAGTCATGTTTTAAAATGTTTGACTAAATAATCAAATTGTGTGATTTGTGGAAGATATTTAGATTTCTTTGTGTATATATTTGTCTTCCTCTTGACTACGCATAAATGATATAGGTCAGGATGTAGACCATACAGATAAATAGTGCAGTAATATTCTACCTGTTACTTCCTTTGTATTATTATTTCTATTATTTCTGTCTGAACTCTCTGTTGCTGCTGATTTATTCAGTCCCTTTTGCTTCTTGTGTGAATAGACTATGGGCCAATAAATGTCTGTATATTTAAACTCATTACTTTAAACTTACAAAACAAAACCTGCACAGCTCGAGTGGCCGTCTGTGAAGTCTGCACATTTAATAGCAGACCTTTTAAAGAGATAAGGATAATGCTCCAAAAGACACAAAATGAAGGAAACAGCAAGGATTTCATGTAAAAAAGTTTCCATACTTTAACGTTACATAACTTGGACTTAATGTGGCGAAAACACATTAAAGACAAAAACCTTTTGCATTGGCACACAGTAAGTATTTACACAAGGTGTCACATGAAGTGTAGTTGTCGAGTCGACTATATATAAAGTAGCTCCACTGTGTTTCAATACTATAGTGATTCAACACACGCTGGTACTTGTGAAAACACATGTATTCTGTTGATCTGAGAAGGTTTGCTGTATTATCAGAAATAAGAAGACAAGAAGACAAACAATCCTGCTTTCTTTACATCTCCCATCTTCTGTTGTTGTTTCTTTCAGCCCGTACAACGCAGGCTCGAACACATTTGTGCTTTCAACCTGTTTTGATTCGTTCAGTGCGGTTTGAAGGTGATATCAAGTTGCTGCTTTGATCCAGTTTTTCTTTGGCTTGGTTAAGTTTCGTGCTGCCAGTCAACCAGTGAAACATTTTTTATTTGTCAACTAATATGACACTACTGTAATTAAAATTCAACCATTGGACAATTTCAACCAGAATTAATCTTGATTCCTGTTTTCATTGCTATTGTTTACTTTGTTGTAGCCATTTTTCTCATGAAACAATAAAAAGCAGAATTCAAAATGTGTGTTAGTTTTTTTTAAACTTTCCAAGCAAAACATACCTGTACATCAAGGGTGGTGATGGCCGAGTGGTCTAGTGGTACGGAGTCCAAACAGAACACCAGTGCTTCCACCATTGAGCCTTTGAGCAAGGCACTAAACCCAGAGTTGCTCCAGGGGGACTGTCCCTGTAGGTAGTTCTGGATAAGAGTGTCTGTTAAATGTAATCCTGCAGCCTTATCTTTGCTGTGTGTCAACCTTCCACATCATGTTCTTTGCTATCTGATTCGTCATTTACTGTAGAAGTTTGTATCACATGTATGGTATGAGTCTCTTCTACATGTCACCTAGTGTATAGAGAGGTTTCTTTTAACAGGGCCTTATTTATAGTTTGTCTGAGACCAAGAGTTCACGTATGGCTAAATTCACCCCGGTGCTGCACTTTTTTAGAAAGTCTACATTCTGCAAAGAAAAAAGGAGCATAACAAGAAAGACAATGCCGCATGCATGACAATAACAGACATTGAAATACTCATAAACATATTCTGTAGTGTAAACATGTCAGTTTTGCAGCTATGTTTTCATCATTTATACCGTTGATGCCTCCTTGTAAAGTCACCTGTGAGTACTCACATCGTCAAATCACATCGTCCCACTGTCAACCAAATGCTCCCTGGAAGACACCTCTGTATCACCTGTTAGTCTGACACGTCTGCGGCACAGCTTGGTGTCTTGTGTTACTGCGGAAGGAAGGAGACGAGATAGAGAACTCCTTCCTTTTGTCTCTCTGCGCCTCGCTAGACTCTGTCCTTCGACCCCCCCCCCCCCACTGTGTCCATCTGTTCATCTCTCAGCGGAGCAGGGTGAGGAGGAGGTGAGACATGCATACACAGATACGCACACAAACACGGGCCGTAAACACGTACACACACACACACACACACACACACACACACACACACACACACACACACACACACACACACACACACACACACGCACACCTAATGTTACCATCAGTTTAGAATTGTTATTCTTTTTCTGAGTAACGTAATGTGTTTTTATTAGTTTTGGTGCATACACAGCATCCTCTATAACTGATCGTAACATGTGATGACTAAACGATCTGTTTTGTTTTGTTTGTTTGTATAAACTAAACTCAGTGGCAGTTGGTGCCCACAAACTATTTCTGGATTCAAATCAACATCTTTTTCATTTAAGCTTCTCGGTCTGTTTACACACCAGTTAAATATTTCTTGGCCGGCTAATTAGTAATTACCAAGGACGAAATACTTCAGAACCCTCCTTTAACTTCACAGCGTGGTGAGCCAGTCACACATGTTTATCACATAACTTGTCATTTGCTTCTCTTTGAACCTTTCAAACATTAGGGGAGAATGAGCATCACTGTTGCATTATGTAATATACAACTTATATGACAAGTTTAGCCGGAGGAATTATATATCCACTAATGTAACTATCTCTCATAGGAAAGCATTTCATTTGAGTTTAGGTCACTAACCTTCAATGATCCCACACGGTAACATGTCAACATTGAAATTATAAACGAAATATTGATATCATGTTAATATTACTCATATGATATTATCGGTAGTGTCAGTAGTTGTTAGGCCTTGTGGATTTTTTAGATTATCATTTCATCTGGTGGACTTTTCACTATAATTGTGCTTTTTGTACGCTTTTGTACATTTACGGTTCCAGACTCTCTCTCCACCTCCCTACACGACTATTTTGAATGTAATTAATTTGCCAAAAAAGAACCAAAACACACAATAAACAAAGTTAAAGATGATAAAACGTTCTATAGATATCGCGATAATATCGTTATCGTCAATTATTTTGGCCATGATAGTCGTGTAGTGAAAATCTGATATCGTGACAACCCTACTATACATTCAGTTTCCAATACTCTTTTGTTTTGGAGTTAGTTTTAGTTAGTTCATTATCTACAAAGTGGAAACGTAACAGTCTTGACCAGACAGCATACATTAAAGACACTGATAAAAAAAATCATTGTTCAATTTTGCGGTGTCTGGCTTCAAAGTGACTCAGTACGACAGGCACATGGAGGCCATGCGTCCAGTATTGTCATTGCATTTAGTAAGAATGATTTGCTGTACACATTTTTGAAGTGTAACTTTACAAGTGAGGACGCATCACCGGTTGGATTTAGTAACCTCACACTGGTGGGAATGTTCCCCCTGAGAATGATGTTGCCACGGCGATAAGGGCAAGCCCTATGCACTTTGGCCCCTGATCTTTGCTACCCTCGAGGGGGCATGTGCTGTCAGTGCTGCAAAAAGTCCCCCCCCCCCCCCCCCTTCTCACAGCGTCAAGAGATATCCCTCGATGAAAATGGATGGTGCTGAATGTGTGTGTGTGTGTGTGTGTGTGTGTGTGTGTGTTTGTGCTTTGATTTTTGAATATAGGTGTCTATGTGTGTATGCAACCTTTTCTGCACGGTGTGTGCATGAACACACACCGTTGCAAATGCACACAATAAAAAAAAAGGGGAAGGAAAATGCAAATATTTGATCAATTGACAGCTGCTTTAATCTGTGAGCCAGCAGCCAGGCAGCAGAGGAACACTTCCTTTGTAGAATGAGATTCTCATTTCCTTTGCACACAATTGTTTTTCCTCCCGAGTCTGTTTCTCCTCGTCTTTCTGTCAGGCAGGGCTGGGCGTCATATAGAGTCTGCTTCTCTTCTTACAGCACACACTGATGGTAATTCTAACATAAATCGCAAGAAACGGCAGTATTTACATTTACTTTAAATGTGAAGGCTCTGATGTACTAATAATAAGATAAAGATGAAAATAATCTTCTTTCATATCAGAAAGATATGTCAACAGACATAATAAGACTCAAACTAGGCAATATTTGTGTTATTTATCAGCTGTTGGTTTTCTGGAGATAATGTTTAATGCAGCAAAACAATGTGCAAATGTTTCATTCTTAAAAATAACAAGAAAACAGCAACGGCAATATTATATGAGGTGGTGCACTTTTTCTTGCCAGTAGTTGGTTCTTTGACATCTGTCTCCCTCGCCACTGAAAACTCACAGACAACTCCACAGCCATATGAGCTCGAGCCAAACAGACCACACTATAGGATCATTTAAATGTAATGTTATTTGTCATTTCAAATGAAAGATTTCTTAAATAATAATAACTCGGTTCACCACTTTGGTTAACCAAACTGCTTCTGGTTTGTGTTTTCACATATCTTTTCAATTCCAACATCATCAAACTGTTTTTGGTTCTAACTCCTACTTCTAACTTTTAACATCCCTCTCATTGCAGCATACATACATTTTTCTAATATTATAACTTCCAGTTGAACTTTTCAAAGAGATACAAGTAGATATTAAAAGCGGTCACAGCAAGTAATAAAAAAGACTTGCACAAAAGAAATATAGATAAAATGTAAAACAGAAGGAAACATAAAATATATGATTTTATGATTATTGATTATATGAAATAACTATGACTTATTGTGTTCCTTAGCTGAGAGTCAAATATATACTTGACCTTTTTTTTTTGAATTATCACAAACATGAATTTTTGCCAGGTGGTTGTGTTTAGGCCCAACGCATATTGGAGTTAAGATTATATGGGTTATATTTTTACAGAAGTATCCCAAGATTAATGAAAAATCAAAGTCATCGGTCTTTGCACTTCCAATCTGTGTGTTTCTGCACATGTTTGTAGAATATACTTAGACTTTGACCATGAGAGAGGTATTTGCAGCTGAAGCATTGCACATCTCCTTTTCTAAACGACAGGAGTACTTTCCCGAGCAACGTTACCCTGGAGATGAAGCAGCACAATACAATAAAGGAGCATAATGGTTTGTAATAACAGCCTGGAGCCTAGCTCTATAATTTAGTCTTTGTTTGTTTGTTTGTTTGTTTACTTCCGTGTTGTGTGTGTGTTTGTGAATGGGTAGCAGAGTTTCATAGAGACGTTGATTGAGAGTGAAAACATTTCTTGTGTGTGTTTGTATGTGCGACTTCTCGTAAACAATCACGGGCTGCTCCTAATTTTGTTGTCAAACACACACACACACACACACATACACACACACACACACACACGCACACACACACACACACACGCACACACACACACACACACACACACACACACACAGACGCTGGTGGAATAGGGGTCTACGTGTGCGCACAATGAGCACACACACCACTCGACCGCTCCTGCTATGGCGCTAGCTGGGAGTGTGTGTATAATAAGTGTGAAAAATCTCATTAATGCAGTGCGGCTGCTGAGCTGCGGCTGCTGCTAAGTCCCTTGTATTGTCACTTTTCTCCAGGGCCCCCGAGCGCTAGCTAGCTAACTAGCATCATCGCCATGGAGACCCCGGCAGCTATGCCTCCCCACTCATCCTCAACACTCACCCTTATACACACACATTCAGGCGAGGAAGGGAAGGAGGTACACACACACACACACACACACACACACACACACACACACACACACACACACACACACACTTTCCCTCCCTTCCTCGCTCTCCCTTTTTGTCCTCTGACAAAGCTTGACAAACCGCATGTGACTTGGAGGGCTTAGCACCAGGGAATTGTCAGAGTTCCCCCTCTCTAATTCACACACAGTTCAAACTCTAAATAAGCAGCCATATTGATGTTTAATGATACCAGCCAGTGGAAGACCCTCTCTGCTGTGGAGATGGAGAGAGCGATGGAAGGAAGGCATTCAAGAGGAATGGATGAGCTGGGTCACTTTCTCTCAATTTGCTTTATTATTAAAAACCAAAAAAGCTTTGTTTGGTTTTCAGAGGAAGAGTGGTTCTCCTCTCAAACTTGTATCCATTTCATGCAGGCCTAAGGCAAATATTACAAGTAAAATTAGACTTCTTATGGTACAATTACTTAAGTTACATACATGAGAGATCAGCAACAGGGGCAGCATTACAATGGCTGGAATTTGAGTCCATACAGTCTTAAATTTAAAGCATATGCATTAGCTGCCTGAGCCACTGCGAAGCTTTTGGAACACAGCTTCAGTTCTCAGCTGTCACAGTCATGTTTTCTAGTCTGGTTTTTTAAAATAGAGAACAATTAACCAATGATTTGATTATTTTCCTTGCATTTCAAAACCATACAAAGATTTAACATCAACTCTCTTGTCGTGGAAAAATTAGTTGCATTCATTTTTTAGCCAATTATGTCAAATTAAATGCACATGTGCAAAATGCATTCAGATCCTTCCCTTCATTTATCTATCAACTATTATTAGTTTATTCCTTTGCTCTGTGTTTCTTATTGCTGGGTAAAAAGAGGCCCATGTACAACCACATGCATGCAGCCAGAATCCTACATGCAGTCGCCTGACTACATATTCAAACTACCCCACAGCTAAAGACATAGCTGGCTACACATATGGAGGTGATTTCATAGATCAAGGTGTCGCTACAGCTAATTAATCTATATCAATGTTAATTAATCAACTTAACCTCAGGCTTTATAGACCACCCTCTAATCAGTCTGTGTGAAAGTGTGTGTGTGTGTGTGTGTGTTTGAGAGAGAGAGAGAGAGAGAGAGAGAGAGAGAGAGAGAGAGAGAGAGAGAGAGAGAGAGAGAGAGAGAGAGAGAGAGAGAGAGAGAGTATAGTGTATAGTGTGAGAGTATAGTGTGATATAATGTGCACATGGAATACTGTAAGAAATCAATTAAAATAACCTAGTCTGACTTTTAAATATATAGATTTAATTTAAGAGAAAGCGCCAGCAAGAAAGGATTAGATACAGGACATAAAAAAACACATGTTACAATTGTGTTAAGACAAAGCCTGTGAGCACAGTACTGAGGGAGAAAAAAACTTTGCTGAAAAAAGAGAAGGGGGAAAATGATTAACCTCTGAGACATTTACCTAATTAATTCTGTCCGCACTTTAAATGAAGTGAGCAACCTTGGAGCAGTAGCCGGTCAGTGGAACTCATGTAAAATGTATGTCACCCTATTACCATGTGCAAGAACAAGAGCTGCCGCTATTTAATATAATGACACATGTAATCTTTATTCAACTTGCACCCTCGAGGCGTACAGACATGGAAACAGCTAAACCTTTAGCCGAAAGCTAAAGCTAAATAAACTGACAGTGTATTGACACAGGTGGGAGCCCATGGAGCCATGTTTTACTTCTGAACCTTTATTTTGGTATTAATGATGCACTAACATGAAATTCAGGGGTTAGAGGGAATGAATTTGATTTCTCACTTTGCAAATGTGTGTGTATGGAAAAGAGTTTTAACTTATGGAACCAGTGGTGTTGTGGGCCCCGAAGAAGTGGGTATAGCCTACTCTATTAAGTAGACGGGTCAACCAGTAAGGGGAAAGTTGGCAAACTCCCACGCATTTCAGTGGCTTTTTGGCTGATACAGGTTATACTGTAAATTGACAGAAAAATAGGTGGGTATATACTTCGTATACCCTCCACTCAAGGATTCAAGGATTCAAGGATCATGTATTGTCATTCAGCAAGACAGTTGTAGAAAAGACAATTATGCTACACATGAAAAACATGACAAACCAGAACAGAACAAAAATAGTAGTAGAATTGCATTACTGAAGTGCAATTTTTGAATTTGCAACAGGAGGAATGTAAACAAACTAAACTAATGGTAGGCAGATAATACAGATGCCATCTTTCATATTAAAAATAAGTTACTCCGTCGTCAGGGATAAGCTTAACATAGGTTACGAATAGAGTATCCACTTGTTATCAATAAGTTGGCTGTAGGGTTCACCGTCAGCCGACATAGCCTATATCTAACGTACCTCTAACGTATTCACGTACTGTATTCACGTAGGTATTACGTACTATATTTACGTAGGTAAGTATTCGCCCGGTAATTTTGAACATGCTAAAAACATCAGCGTTCAACAACGCACCCCAGCGTAACACCGCCTTCTCTTAACGAATACTACTTATACCTTACCTTATATCTACGTACACCAGCGTGTTGCCGATATTTTGTATATGCCATATTTTTGTATACGTTATGCATTCATTGGGCATTCGTCTGATACATTTTGTATAAGTAAGTGATATGGTATCAATAGGTTAGACATGCGTATCTGTATATGTTCACTTTCCAATCCGATGAAAAGTTGGACGTATTTGGACTCTGACAAATTTTCATATACGCGATTGCGATCCGCCAGTAAACGGAGAAAAGAAGAACAGAAGAGGTTGACGCGGCCGCTTGAGGGCAGAGCTCAGATGTGGCACTCTTGAAAAGTTTTAAAAGTTAGCCTACATATTTAATGCGTAGGCCTACGTTCACTGGCTAGCAGTCAGTGAACAGTACATACAAGGATCATGTCATTATGGGTACCTCAGCATAGTTTAAAAAGTTAGCATCTACCTTAATGAATCACTGATTTTATACTACACCCGGCAAGCACGCCCAGTGATGCAAATCTAATGATCTACGATGAAATGTCGCCAACAGGTGCATTCTTGGTCTAGCTAACATGCTAAATGCTAAAATGTTCGCGGTGGATCCTCGAGCTGCTATTTCTGCATTCACTGAGTAACTTTGAGCTTCAGTGAGGTGTGACAACTCTCTGTTGTTCTTTATAATAATTCCCGATGTGACTGCGGAGCTTCAACCCGTTCAAAACATTTTGAATTTGAGAGCAGAGGGACGGAGAGCCTGAGTGGACTTTTTAGCTTTGAGAAAGAAAGAGCAGAGAAGATGAACCTGGAGCAGATTGAGGAAGACTTTGCGGTGCACAAGACTCGCAGAAAGCCGTTCAGACAGGTGAGTACAACAACAACAACAAACTCACTGAAGTTAGTCTCCAGATAAGAATGAAAACAACCGCTGTGTTGCCTGGCAACGTAGAGTCGCGTGTGCGTGCTACAGAAGCGTATACTGTGGTGTGTAAACACTGATTGTGTATTTGGCTGTAACATTTGTGTTTGTGTGGCTGTATATGTGGAGTTTATATTGTTTATACAGCTTTGTGTTGTCTGCTTTGGTGATGTTATATTCTGCTGTTGATTCTATAAGAAGTGTAACGCTGTTAAATGTTATTTTGGTTCAATTGTTTGAGTTTTGTCTCTTTTGGTTCACTTTAGTGAGGCTACACTGAAGATGGGGGTTGTATATTTATAATTGATAGGGTTAGGGTTAGGGTTAGGGTTATATAATATAATTATTTTTATTATATGAAAATAATCGTTACTTGTAGCCCAGGATAAAAATGTACCATTTTATCATTCTTGTTTTGGGGCAATTCATTCAATGAGTTGTGAACACTATACACATCAAATATACTGCACAGCAACAATGTGCTTGACCAGTAAATTTACAGTATTTGGAGGTCAGTCAAAAATGTAACCAAACACATTCACACTCAAACACAGAGTAGATCAGGGATCGTGGAATTCAGACGAGAACTTCCATCAAAGGGCGGCTGTCAAGCGCCGCAAAGAGCCTGAGCATTCCTGCGGTTTAACACTATACTTTAAAACTCAAGGGCCGACCAAGTCCCCGGAAACACCCCCACTCGCTTCCACACTCCACCCCTGTATGTAATTAAAGTATCAGAGGGATGCAGGCCCACAGTGAACAGAGTGAGGGAAGCAAACATGTCTGTGGAGAGGACACACACATGCATTGAAATTATACGATATTGGCAAAGACAACAATGTTTCTTGTATCTTTAGCATTGAGTGCACATGAGGACACTGTGGTGACAGCTCAGCTGACTGCCAGCTGTGTGTGACCAACAAACGCAGATAAAAGAGCCGGCAGCTGTGGAACAAATGACCTTAAACAATAGTGAATAATTAACATAGTTAAAAGCAATTAACATCTTAAAAATCCAAGCAGTACATTTTCGACTAGATTGAAGATGAAATGTCATTCTTGACTTAAGGCAAATTGTCAAAATAAATCTTAACTCAAGATCGTCTTACTAGCTTTTCCACTTCTTGTAGGAGCTTTTAACAACAATATGTGCAATCTTCTTTGTGGATGTTGTTACCCATAGCAAAGAATAGTATTGAATTTCAGTCACATGAAAATAACTGTACATACAGTATATGGTATATTTCGGTGGGTGATGACAACTGATCAAACTACATTCGCTGATGAAGACCATGATGACAGTTTGGGCAAAAGTCAGTAAGCAGACCTTTTATTAAGGGAAGTTTAGCTTTTTGCTAAACGTAAGGGTACCGCCAGTTAGCTTTGCCTAGCATAAAGACTGAACATATTGGGAAACAGCTAGCCTGGCTCCGTCCAAAGGTCACACATTCTGATTATTATTATTATTATTATCTGATTATTATAAGCTAAATGCTTTTCACATTGTTCATATACAAAATGCAGAAGGCAGAAAATGGTTTACTGGTTTGTCTGCAATTGTTATTCAGCTCAAAGTCCATTTGTATTTGCCTCAGCAAAAATGATGTTGTGTTCTTTTTTTGTTTCACATCATGACAAGAGATTCTTTTATGATTGAACTTGGTCGATAATTGTCCACCGTGTTAGGTCGGCAGTTCAGACCCATATTTATGTTTCTTTTGACACATCTGCTGAATGTGAAAACAGCACTTGTCACAGCTGCACGTTGGTGGTTTCTAGAAGCTGCTCTGAAGTGACATTTTAATCTGACATATTTCTCTGAATGACATTCAACTTGGCAGCACTATTAACTCCCATCTGCTCCACAAAAACACTCTCAAAAAGGATGCAGTTACGACAAACTATTTGTGAAGTGTGTATGTGGGGCTGTATGCAAACGTGTGAATGACTGTGTGTGTGGGAGTGTGCGTGGGCAGCGAGGGTGAGTTCACCACAAAAGACATCCAGTGAACAGAGAGCATGAAGCATATGACCAGCCCTGAGGAAGAGTGTGTGTCTGTGTGTGTCTGTGTGTGTTTGAGTTTCATAACTTTTCAATGCTGCTTATAAACCTCTGCAGCGGAAAAGATGAGCTGCAAAAAACGTCAACCCAGTTTTGCACCTGTGGTACCGTGGCAAGCTATTGATCTAAAAAAAATACAAAGCAAATGTGATGCAGCTTCAGTCCATTCATCATGTGTTATTTAAAAAATTTGACCTAAAATCAGTTTCACATCTGTAGTAAGCACGCAGGCTGTAGCAGGGGGGGAAGAAAGGGTGTGGAAGTCAGTGTGGTGCATATAGCACCTCTCACTTTCTTGCAGGAGATTGGATTTCACTGCCCGTCGATGATTGCCTTTTAACCATAACCATCATCCCTTAATTTAAACTGAGTATTTTAGTTGCTAACAATAACCTCAGTTTATCAGCCATCAGGAATTGTTTGTCATTTCTGCAGCCACATAATGTTAGGTAGCGCATCGTAAATTGTTTAAATGTTCTCCCAACAATTCTTCCAAATCACACGACAAAATCTGTTGTTTATCCACGCCCTCTAGTACGACGCAGAGAAGCTGTTACCAATGCAGTTTTATGATATGACAACACTATTATTAATGCTTGGTTAGGTTTTGCCACAAAAACTACTTGGTTGAGGAAACATAATGGTTTGGATTAAAGAGACTTCGTCGTCACGATAACAATGACAAACATGGTTAAGGATATGGAACAATCGTGCCGATAATGCTTTCAAAAACCAACATCAATTTCCTATTTTAAAGTCATTTGTTGACCGATCCATCCCCTTCTCCTTCCTAGTTGGACTTTGTCACTCTGTAACCTTGTCACTTGACTTCCTCCTTTGCTCCTGTCATATTTACTACGGCCCCTTGAGGGCTTTGTAAATTAAATGTCAACATATGTCGTTTTAGGGCACTTGTTGAAACAACTGATGCTGTCTTTCCTTTTTGGAGGACAGTGTCGCAATTGAGTGCTATGTTGATGCTATAGTATAAGTATAAGTATGCTATAATGAATACTGTAGGAAGAAAATTGAAGTAAAAGTGAAACTATCGAACAATTTTCTTATCGCTTATTGATGACGTCTCTGCCGTGATACATGTTGCTAGCGTTTTATCAGGCCAGACCTATCGGAGACACAATCTCAAAAGCACACACATAAAAGCTGATGCTGGGTATTAAACCAATCCGGGCCAACTGTTCCGCTCAGAACCAGACAGCCTCTATTAAAGGCAGCGTGCCCCCGCTGCTGAGAAGCCACTGTATTTGCCTGCCACAGGGGTTGGCAAGGAGGACGAAATGTCATGTACTAGGCCTCTTCTGCCAAGGCAAATGACAAAAATGTGTTCAGTTTGACAAAAGAGGTGTGACATACTCTGCGCCGCTCTGCTGCCAAGCCAGCAGTGAGACAATAATTCACTGAAAAATGGAAACGTTCACTGGAACAATCTACTGGATAATTCTGGTGCAAATGAATCTGCTTTCCTCTAACTGTGCTTGTTGAATTATCTTCCAATGTGGGCTGCATGCTGGCTTCCGTTCTGGTCAGACAGTGGTATTCTAATTTGATTTACCGGTATTACATATTTAGGAGCCTGTGCACGCCTGCTTGAGGAGATTTCAAGCTGCCTTGCACCTTTTGGATTAGTGCCATTATATTTACATTACAGAGACATTAGATTTACTTATATGACTTTCAGTGGCAGTGATAAAAGCCATTTTGGAAAATATGCGCGCTGCTATCCTGAAATCAATCGGCTGATTTCCATTTTTGGACGGGAACACAGCCCTTCCAATATTTATTCAGGTCAGGCCATTGTGTTTTCCCACATGCTATGAATTCATTTGGAGTGGAAATGCGCTTACATATCTCAAGTGTGTGGTGTGTTTTCTCTCTGTCTCTCCCCTAACACTCACACTCACACAGACACACCATAATGGCATTTTATTGCAGTTCTGTGCTGGCTAATTGTTGTGTTTGGCCCGCTTCTCAGAGTATAAGCAGGCAGGTGGCAGGTTATGTTTTATTTTTCTGCAAATCTAAACAACATAAAGTGTTGGAGACAGGCAACTTCCCCAATTGAGCAGCCTGCAGGAGTCAGTGAACCACAAAAGCTTTATTGCTTGTTAGGCAGGAGAAGCATGGAGGATCGAGCGAGGGTAGGGAGAGAAAGAAAACAAGTGAGAGAGGGAAATAGACAGCATTTGTGTTTGTGTATGTATGGTTGGCCCCCAAATCTAATCCACTTTCCAATCTCAGGCCATGATAGAGGTGTTTGGTCTTCCAAAGCCTGAGGCAACGTCCACTTCACTCAGAGGATGGTGGGCGCAAAGCTAAGGTCAAAGGTCATCATCTGGATAGTTTTAGCTATTTGGGAACGTCCCCTTTAGCGCTGATTGAGGTCATACAGTGTGGCCTCAAAACCCTAATCCCCTCTGCAGTCTGGCTATTGGCATAGAGTTTCCATGCACAGGAGAAAAGTATTTTTGACAATGCAAATAACTGTGCGAATTTAATGTTTTCCTTTTGATTGGAAAAAGACGTACTGTGGAATTTATTTTGGGCAAAATAAAATAAATAAAATCTTCAGGGAAGTAGTTAATGTATTTTGTGAAATTGATTGCTTCAGTGAGTGCGCTTTGAATAACACGTTTTGGCAAAAAGCACATGTAGATCTATGTGTTGTCTAGAAACAAGATATCCCTATTCAATACTTCCTTAACTTATGGTATGAATAAATAAACCTTATTGAGGTAGCAGATGAATAATTAATACCCTTTTAAGATTAAAAAGATGCACTAATTACCCAAACAAACCAATGAGAATTTACAGAAAATTATTGAGCAGCATTGGCCGGAATACCAAGTTTGAACCAGCCAGTGACTGATTGAGCTTCGGTGTCGCTTTATCCAATATACTTTTATGTGTTCCCACTGTGTTAATAACATGCAGTTTATGGAGTGTGTTCAGTAATTAAATAATGCAGAATGACATTGAGGGGAAAACAGCGGATTATTTCTTTTATTTTTTTCATGCCTTCTGCACCGCGGCCCTCTTGTGGCTCTAATGGGATACAGATGGCGGCCAGAGGTTGTCCGACAGGCGGTCGGCACCGCAGACTGAGACCAGCGGGGAGTGTCCTGAAACTTTGTTCACCACATTACTGTGCCCCACATGCCATGCCTGGGGCCCACTGTGTGTGTGTGTGTGTGTGTGTGTGTGTGTGTGTGTGTGTGTGTGTGTGCGTGTGCGTGTGCGTGTGCGTGTGCATGTGCGTGTGCCATAAAGAGACAGAGAGAGACTTCTACTCTGTCAAATACCTGAATCAGAGAAGAGAAAAACAATTCAAGTGCCACATCAGGCTATACGGAGCAATGTTCTTTATCCGTACAAAATGTCATATGGTGGCACAGAAACATGTTACATGATGAGCTTCTTTTTTGATATATATATATATATACATACATATTTTAACAATTAGGGTTTTTGTAGATTTGTAACAGCTAAAACTTTATTATTTATGACTAAATAATGACTTTTTCCCTCACTAAATGTAACTATAGTCTTCACCAGACTCTCTCCATTTTCATCCAACCTCCATGGCCTGGAGCAACGCTAGACCATTAAAATATATTGCCACAGAGGCATCTGTTGGGTGGAAGGCCTTAAATACAAACTACTTGACAGTAAGAGCCAATTTGTCTTGAATCCAGACTGTCTCGCTACTGGGACACAAACTGAGTTCCAGCAACAGAACACTCCCTAATTGTTAACCTATAACTCCCACAAGTTTGAGATTAGCCAGATTGTGAACACTTTGGTTGCATTTTGATAAATGCCATACAAGCAGCACATACTGCATGTGGTATCACGAGTCTATCAAAAACCCTCTATTGTTTCTTGTCTGCTACATTGAATTCCACACCATCCAATTTCTAGTGATATCACACTATTCAAAATACGTATAGAAAAGGATATTATCTCCCAATAACACCAGCACGTGTGAGTGCTACTGTCTGTCCATAGGAAAAAACGTTTGTGGTCATTGGTAGTGATTCCTGTCATTTTGTTTCTTCACAACCAACATTATTACAATTATAAATAATACCACAAATGAATCCAGAGAGTGTTATGGCGGCATGAAGTTAATTTGCTTTGTTGACTTGACTGTGACTTGGGAAGGGCTCACGGTGGGACAGTGCCTAGTTTGGGACAGCCTTTTGGGAAAAGCCTTTTGATTAACCATACGAATCCTCCTCAGAATGCTCCAGAGAACTGATGGGATGTGGCGTTTCAAAAGATCCGTGGGTCAGAGAGCCTTTGAACTTTGACCCTTGATCTGTGGCTCTTCACAAAGGCCCGGAGACAAAGAGGGTGAGCAAAAGTGGCACCTCCTGAGCTGCGCAGCGTGAGCATCGTGGAATATGAGAAGTATGACATATGGTGAGGAAAGAAGAGCTAAAAAAGAGGTTGAAAGTTAACAATCTAGTGTTTTTGAAGCGTTATCTGGTCAGAAAGATGAAGTTGTGACATTTGTATTTTGTAGACATCATATTGTTAATTAGCGTATGATAGGGACAATTAAAACATATCCCATTTGGAAATAGCATGACAGTTAATTGTGAAGCTTAGATCCCTTGACTAAATAAAGGATGAGGATGAGAGAGTGCAGGACAGCTCGAGAAAGCCATTGCGAGTTGGCAGCCCTCCTGTTTGATTAGCCATTAGCCTCTGGTGATGGGAGTCGCAGTCAGAGCGCCACTCCCTTTGATTACAGCACAAGAGAACGGCAGAAAAATACATCTCCCCAGCCAATACATTTCACTTCAGGGGGCTGATTTGGCTTGTTGCTTTCCCACTCCCTCTCATATTGTAATCAGACATGCTGTCATTGTGCAGGAAAAACCCCAGAAACAGTGAAACATAATCATACATAAACATAATAAGTAGAGTTGGAACTTTTGAGGGGAAGGGTTTGAGATTTGCCGGATTCCAAAACGCATCCTAATGAGCCAACAAACAGACAGTTTGGGAGTCGTTCTCCTGCAAACCGCAAGTAAAAAGTGTGAGAAAGAGGGCAGGCCTTAACAATTGTGTCGACAAGTTTTTAAGGACCCACCCTTGCTCGAAGCAACATTTTTATGATGCCAACGACTTTGTGATGACTTAATTAAAAAGCTTCCTTTTGAGTAAACAGAATACTTGGCAACATAATGCCAGGGCAGATTACATTCAGGCTGAAGGCTGCTTTTGAGGAACACTTTACTTTCTCTCAAGGCTCAGGTTCAAATGACAATGACAAAATGTCACCATCCTGCTGATCTGTCCTTGAAAGTGACAATATCTCCAAGGCAGCTCCAGGGTCACCGCTCTATAATCTGAAGTCACTGAATGCTAGCTAAAAAAGACAATATTTCACTTCAGAGCATCAGTTCCATATTAATGAAGCTCATAGCATAGAAACTGTTTTTATTGTGATGGACATGCACAAATAAGAACATGGCCAGTGGTTGGATGGATCAACACCTGTAGTAAATGTTGAGCTTGAGATCAAGTCCAAGATAAATCTTTTGCCATGTTTTACTCCAGGAGAAGTGCAGCGTTGAACACAACAGCTGGCAGTTCATGCCCCCTGCTATTTTCTCTCCAACACACCCCTAATTTCTTTTCGGCTCCCCCTCCCCTGCTTTCATGCTTGACTTGCAGCAGCTTTTGTCCAGTGGCAGAGCAGCTCGTCGGTGAGGGGGTAGTTGGGGTGTTGGGATGGAGATGGTGTTGATGTTGGGGCCCAGTGGCTGGACTGTGCTGTAAAACGGCTGGAGAAGGCTTCCTATTACTGCCCCCACCTCCTTCAGATGTGCAATCCACACTTGAGGCCTATAATTTGTAACATAAACCCATGTGCAGTTCCCTTTTCGTCTCAGGCTTTACCTAGTCCCATCTTCCAACTCCTCACTCTCTTGTCTATGTAGGGGTAGCCTCCTCCTTCTTTAGTTACATCGCTTACACAACAAAACATCACACATACATATGTGATGTAGTACGCTAAAATAAATCAAATGGACGTCCAATCGTTGCTCTGCTTCTGTTCCATTCAACATCTCAAGTCCCTCCAAGATCCCTCGTGTGCATCATATTTGTATGTGTATGTGAGTGACATGATAGCCCGAGGGCTACAAGGCTGACCATCCACACACAGGACCTCCTGCTGTGTTTCTAGCCAGGGTTAAACCTGCCAAACACAACTCTTTGAGACGAGGTGAAACGGGGACTTAAATGGGATATATTCTTACACTAGGAGCTTAAATTGAACTGCTTTACTGATATCGTATTGATTTACAGCTTATACTCATCCTTCACTGTTATATCCTGCCCCAACAATGTGTTTCAACAGGAAACATCCTGACATTAAGGTAAAGAAGAGTCCCTTATTAGAAAACGAGTCAGATTTTTTGAAGATATAATGTTTACCGCTTAAGTCACGTTCACACATTTATTGTAGCCCTGAAATGATTTACACATTACATTGTCCAAATCATTCGGACCGGACGTCACATGGACCTTACCCTGCCTGCTCCTGAGTACTAAGTCTTTGTTATGGCTCCAGACATTATCCAGAGTTCATATGAGGTAACGGCTTTATTTTACCGTGTTAGCGTGATAATACAACATCTATTCAATAGTTGTTGAGACATTCCTATAGATAACATAACAACCAACCTGCTGGTGGCACTACATTAGAGGTGAAGGAATCACCAAAGTCTGTACGATTCATCCTTAGGTGACCATGATTTGCTGTAGAAAATGTCAAGGCAATCCTTTCACTTCCAGTTGTTGAAATGTTGTCTGGACCAACAAACGGACAGAGCCTTCCCTAGAGTCAGGCCACTAGCATGGCTAAAAGAAATGTGTAAAAAAAAAGTCAACTACAAAGGAGATGGGAAGGGGGAGGTAGACAGAGGAAATGGCTGGACTCTTTTTGGCCTCCTTGTATCAGGGAGTGTTAAAGCTAACGAGATTGTAAAAATGCCAGTCTTAACAGGCAGCAGCAGGATGTGTGGCTATTAAAGGAGAGCAGCCAGGTACGCGCATGCAAAGCAGCGCACACACACACACACGCACATGTACCGATACACGCTGAAGACGCAGATTGCATGCAAATGGGCCGGACGCATCGCACTTTCTAATCAGACTATAAACTCCCTCCCTCCCTCCCGCAGCAGGCCGGCCACGTGCTTTGTCCCTACAGCATTGTGACTAATTCTGCCATTGACAGCCAGTGCTGTGCACTAAGCCGTTACTAGATGGTGGAAATTGATTAGTGTGCAGAAGACTCGCCCATCGTAATGAAGTTAGAGCTCAATCGGCTAATTATAAAGCATGTGACATATATGTGTGTGTGTATGTGTGTGTGTATGTGTGTGTGTGCAGTTGGGTTGGGTGGATATTAGCAAACATTACATGTGCAGACATGGTGGTGTACACATGTACGTGTACATGCCTGTATGTAAACATAAAAAGGTTCAGAGGTAACATGATAGCGGCTAAAAAGATCCCTTAAGGGGCAGAGCAGGAAGTTCAAAGTCACGTCTGCTTTCCCTTTCTCCTCACTGGTTTCACTTTATATCCATCCAACATGTCTCCCTCCCTCCTTCTTTTGTCTGTCTGTCTGTCTGTCTGTCTGTCTGTCTGTCTGTCTGTCTCTCTGTCTGTCTGTCTGTCTGTCTGTCTGTCTGTCTGTCTGTCTGTCTGTCTGTCTGTCTGTCCTCCTCAGCACAGACCTGGTTGTCCAGTACCAGTATTTTAAGCCAATCAGCCAGGCGTTCCACACATCCTTAATGAGCTCATGGGGGACGTGACTTGACTATGGCGACAAGCATTCACCACTTCCCAAAAAAATCAACATCCAGCTGCTAGCGTCTAATTGTCTAGTAAGTGGCAAATCATAGTAATATGGCAGGCAGTGGGGAATCCAGATTTTTTACAGCCACTCGCAAACAGAAATACACACACATACACACACACACACACACACACACACACGCACACGCACACACACACACACACACACTCAAAAAAGATGAAACAAGTCCTTGTTTCCTTGATTGTTTTCTAATCAAGTAAATGTATTCTCAAATGTTCCCATCAGATACAACTATGAGGATATTTCTTTTTACAAAATGATTAAATTAATAGTTAATAATGTTCCTTTAGTGTCTAGTTAAAACGACACACATTTTGATCTGGATAACTGCGTCTTGTGTTCAGAAATAAAAACTTTATGTAAAAATTGTTTATTCATTTCTAACCAAATTCAAGAAGAGAATTGACATTACACTACTGCATTAATCTCTCTGCCCTGCTTCATTAAGGCCCTGTTTTTTTCTCCCTGCTGGATGCAGGCTATGAGTGTACTGATCGCCATAGCAACACAGTCATAATTTATCATAACCAAGTGGCTAATATGCCTATAAGCGCTCTGTGATCTTTGACCCCACACTCACTGGCTGAAACACTTAATATTCCCATTCCATTGTCTGCTAATTCTTTCCCCCCCCCACTCTCTCACTCTCTCACTCACCGGCTCTCGTTAAACGCATGTAATTGCCTAATTCAACATGCATTAGAAATGTAGTGTTTAAGTAATCATCTCAGATAAGATTGGGATAACATTTCAATTACCTTGTCGGTGCGTTATCTTAGCCGAAGTGTACATAACAATTAAATAATCAGCACAGCTTGACAGCAACAGCTGTTATGTATACACAGCATGTATTCACATATTCATAAATCTCATTTTATAGGATGCAATTTAGCACATTTTCTTTTCAACTGGAGAAAGAAATAACAGCAGTGCAGTTTGAATTGTAGAAACTGTCAATCAACTTGACGGTGCAAAGTACGTGTGCATCATAAGCTGTAGCCTGCAGATGCAATTTATTTATAGGCAAAAATGTGTTGAGTTAGTTCATTGTGTATTATGTTTGTGCAAAACTATTGACAAATCCCTAACAGTCAAAACTATGGAAAAAACATGAATCTCCCAGGTGGTTAATAAGAATAAATTATATAATCTGAAACAGTGAAATTGATCGTATTTGATAGAAAGAAAAACTGCTGTTTTGAGAGGAAAGTTGAGTTCCCCTTGAACTTCATGAAAAGCTGCTTGTATGACAGATGTTTTCTCTTAAACGGGGTTGCCCTTAAATAAGCTTGGATTGCCACTTCCACTCCTTCCCTTCCCCAGCTACACACTTTTAGAAAAAGAAAACATGTGTGGAATATTAGTAACTTCTTTACAGAG
This sequence comes from Cottoperca gobio, assembly GCF_900634415.1. Taxonomy (NCBI): domain Eukaryota; kingdom Metazoa; phylum Chordata; class Actinopteri; order Perciformes; family Bovichtidae; genus Cottoperca; species Cottoperca gobio. Next base: position 7,845,850 of record NC_041365.1, on the reverse strand, counting down.
TGTTGTGGCTTTCCAGGTGAATAACATTGTGTGTGTGTTTGTGTGTGTAAGTGTTATGACCAAGTATCAAACAGAAATGCTAGTGAAAACCAATTATTTCCTCTCTTCTCTATCTACATCCAGAGACAAGTCATCTGGAAATGTTAATATCAACGGTTGCACTGACACTGCATTTTGAAACGGCAACATTTAAACCTTTTACCCATTACACTCACACTCACACACACACACACACACACACACACACACACACACACACACACACACACACACACACACACACACACACACACACACACTGAGCTTTTGAAAGTTTCCCCTACGTGACGAGAGAGATAAAGGTCAAAAGAGACGAAGGAGAAACACAGGAAGATGAGATAAAGAGAACGATGGGTTGATAAACTCCACGTCCATGCCACTATGATAAACCTGCACATGTTCTAAAATGCACTTGTTTGTTTGGCATGTGGGTTGGGACAGTTACAGCTGGATCTACACTTCTATTTTCAAAACTTGCTTTTGGCAACTGTTGTAACTTCAAAGTATCAGCGTAAGTATGACATTTGTGATATTTATGAGGGGAAACACTAGCTGGACTGTTTCTGTTGACCAATGGGGCTGATAAGGCCGAGGAAGTTGTGTTCCTCCCCCTTCTATTTATGGGTTTTGGGGGAAAAACACAAAGACACACACACACACACACACACACACACACACACACACACGACCATGACTTTTTAATCCGCTGTCTGTTTAAAAAATGTGGCTCTTTTTGTTATGTTTATGGCAAAATAATGAGATTTCTCAAAGAAAATATTACAAATCATATCAGCTTTAGAGCACATCATCCCAAAAATAAATAATACATCATTAGCTTTATTACTATGTTGTTTACAGAGAACAATGAAGAATTCTTTGAGGAGGATCATTTAATCAACAAAGCATACAAATGACGATTAGAGCAGGATATGAGAATATGCAAATGTTTGTGTTTGCCCTCACTAGAAATCCTTTGAGTTTTTTTGTCTACATAATGAAATTCAAATAATATAATATAATTCTTTATTTTATTTTCGCCAAGCTTAATAAAGCCATAATGGATTTGAAACAAACCTCCGAGTTAATAAGTGAAGAATAGATATTGTACGGTAAAACACAAGGTTTCACTAAGTGTTCATAGTCTGTAAGGAAGTGTGGTATTTTGGCTTCTTATGAGGCGCAGAAAAAAATCACATTTGATAAAGACGCACAGCAGTTAGTGGGTCCGACCGCAGACTTATATTTAGATCAGGGAAACCACGATGTCTTGTTTCTCAACCGTCTCTTCTTCTCTCGCATGCAACATGGAAAGAAGTGTGCAGTTCGATCCATCACAGCGCTCTTTATCTCCGTCCCTCCCTCTCTGCTTATCTTTTTCCTTCTCACACATTCCAACTCTTTTGTTCTCTCACCTTACAACGCTCCCTCACTTGACTCTATATGTTCTCCATCTCACATCTTTGTTATTTATGTCTCTCACTAGCTTGCTTTTCATTGTTTCTCTCATCTGCTTTTTCTTATTTCCTTCACAAGCTGCCTTCCCTCCCCTTAGGTCCTTCATTCTTCCTCCATCTCACCAGGCTTTGCCCCCCCCCCCCCGCGATATTCTTCCTCTTCATCTGCAGCTGCGTCTGAATTGAGCTGAGCACATCTGCCTCCGGAGAAGCCTTAAAAAAGAGAAAAAACAAAAACAAACCGATTCTCATGAGCAGTGGCCCCTTAGGGTTCATCGCACACTAGACAGCAAGCACGAAGGGCCTTCGCCTTTAAACCTATTGTTCTCGACCCTGTTTGGGGGGGAAAAGTGTGTGGGGAGATCCTTGCCGTGTACCTGAGCCAGAGGCTGAAAGACAAACGGCTTTATGGGAAGACATTACCTTAAAAGGAGAGAAATCAGCCTTGTTTGACCTCTAAGAAGGTGTGCAAACAGTGATAGCCTCAAAAGAATGTCCACAGTCAGTAGATCTTTTCTTGTGTTCTCACTTTGTCCAAACTGGGCCTGAACTCAAATTAGCGATAAATACGCAACATGGTGATTTTCAATGGGGATGAGAGATGGAGCGAGAGAGGAAGGGATGGGGGAGGGAGGAATGCACATCCAGTGATCCCATGATTTGCTTGCAGACAAGCCCTCTATAGCTCTTCAACACGGGCACAATGAGCACTCTATCGGGGAGCTAACCAGCCATGTCAAGCAATTGCCTGTTTGATTAAAGGGCAAGAAAGAGGGGCTTTATCTGCTAATGATTGGGGGTAGAACAAAACTTATTTTGTTTTCGATCGGTATGGCCTGGGAGGAGGACTTTTCCGTGCAGATTGTTCTAGTCATGCATAAGGAGAAAATGTCAATGTTTGACCCGATGTTTGGGTAGAAGGATACAGTGGCTTATCCAGGGAGAGGTCAGTGAGCCCAAGAAAAGTCAATATCAGATACGGAGATGTATTCAGGCATTCAGGCTTAAGGAAAGGTCTGCTAGTGCAGACACAATACACACATACTCCCTTCCTCCCCCTACCTTTCACCTTTTCAAATATTTAAACTACTACATAATGACGTTAAAGTTATCCCATGGTATAACCACTCCAGACAGAGCACCAGATATCTTTGATTTGATCTTCGTCTTTATCCCAGTTCTATCTGAACAACAATTTAAAAATAATGATTCTAAAACTAAAATGTTTTAAAGCGGCAATGTGTTTCTAGTGGCGATGCAGCTACTACTTCTCGACTTTACGGAGCTTTACAGCGAGTTTGAGCTCATTGTTTAACTGTCTGGCCCGCAACTTTACTGTTTTGGTTCACTCTGATGGTAACGTTTTCAGCCACAGCAGGCAGCTGTTCAAAGCTCTAAAAAAAACCCACTACCTGCTCAGCACCAAATGGCAGACAGACACAGTTCTCATGAACATAGTGGAGTATTTAGCAGCCTCCGGAGTTGGTAGAGACCAAACAGAACTGAAAGAGGGTGAATATTATACTTAAACACGACTCCAAATGAAAAAATGTTGCTCCATAACAGCTGGATGTATAAATAACTTGTTTGCTAACCAGTTCGGCATACCAACTTAAAATGTGATGTTAAGTTATAGTTGTGAACACGTGTTTCAGCTGCCCCCCCAGTAGTGGTAAGAAATAAATCAAAATCAGCTGTTGGAGGTTTAAGTTAATCTGTTTAAGGCATACATCTAACTGGGTGTGTAAACCCATGTAGTTGATGTAATTATAATTTCACCAGTGGGTTCTTCTCAGTTTTCAAACGGGGCTTTTTCACAGAAGATACTTTGAAGTTACAGTAGAAGGTGTAAATAAATTCCATTTAGCTGCTTCAGTGTCAGGGTCCTAGTATTGCGCGTGCCGGCTCACTATCACACTGTCGTGGCTTTCCAGACGCTCCAAAACGAAGCCATAATTAGTATCACCTGTGCTTTTCCTAATATGACACGTTTCTGCTGAGAAAAATGCCTGCTGCTCAAAGACACTGATACAGTTTCCATTACTAATGTTGACATTTTGCCTCCCACAGTGACGATGCCACCAGAGACCTACATCTTTGTATTTAAGGACCTATTAATTGCAAGCTCTCTGATCCTAATGGGACTCTTAATTAGGGCCTCATTAAAGATAGGTGTACCGGAAAGGTCAAACATGAAGACAGATCAGTTGCAAGACAAATATACAGTATGTTGTCTGCTGCAGGTGTCTAATTGGAGTGATCAAGATCAAAGCCATTGCTAATTAAATCCAGGTCATTTAAAATACTACCTCTAAACACCAGTTACTCACCTATTCCTAACTTAGTTAATCTATTTATTCTAGGGAAGCACTTTGTAAAATATGCAGTAGAATAAAATTCCTTGAATGCAAAAAGTCTTAATTATCTATTGATGCTTCAGAAGTGATAAATAGAGCAGATAATAGACATAAGAGTGGCTATAATACCACATGCAGAGATGTAGACAGGGCTGTTCAGGAACGAACGTGAAGAGCACTGAGCTTGAAACGTTTTGCCGACCTACAGTATCTGCATGCTATATTAAAGCCACTCTTAACATAATGAGGCCCCTTGCTCTTCAGTCAGACTGCAGAGTTGCTCCTCTTCACTTGTCAGAGACTTAAAATGCAAGTCTATAACTCACAGTCACCGACCTCCTGCCTTCCTACTCCTCCTACGTACAATTCACAGGGCTTTTAAGTTCCCCCCACTCTCACAAAAAAAAGTACTCTTTCTTTTTTTTTTACCTGTATATGCTTTGCATATAATTGTCATTTAAACACCCCGACTGCTGACTATTTTACAGTTTATGCCTTGACAAATGCCTTTAATGTAAAGCATAAATCTCGGTAATGTTAATTTCAGGACAACGTCATTACCATACCATCATTCAATTTATCTAAAATATGGAAGATACTTTCTCCGACAGTAGTAGCCCAATGCCATCTTATACTGAGACCTGTGTTGTATCAGCTTAGCCATACAGATAGATAGATATAGGTTTAAAGCATCTGTTTGTTCCATCAGAGTCCTCTCTCAGTGCATGCTGGGAAAATGCATCAACTCTCATGGCAGTCATATCGCTGCTGTTAAAGGCTCCCGTGTATATGTGTGTGTAAGACAAGACTTTCTTTAGGGTGTATTTCTGTGTGGGTGAGCGTATCGTTAATAGTTCAGTAGTTCAGTGGGTTCTCTAGGCCATCATTCATAGACTATACAAACATACACACCCACACACACACACACACACACACACACACACACACACACACACACACACACACACACACACACACACACACACACACACTGTATGTATATTTATGCATGAGTCAGTCATAAAAATGTAACCTTGTCAAAATGAAATCCTTAGAACAATAATATTTTATGATACCATATCATGTGATGAAACTCATAGGCCGCATCAAACAAAATATGTTTTGTATGTATGTGTGTGTGTATGCAAGTGCATATTTGTGTATGAGACTGCCATTGAGTGTATCTCCGTCATGCCTAGCATAACATTTTCCCTTTAGTTTATGTATCAGTGAGCGGCATGTCGAGGGAGTCCTAAAACAAAGGCACTTTTCAAAAAGCCTGTTGGCCATCAGTCTGCTATGATAGCCATAGCAGATGTATAAACACTCCTCAGACTTCCTACTGAGTGCTAAATGTTGGGAAGTCACACAAGTGTGTGAGTAATGATACAACATCTGAACCTAGAAAGTTTGCAGGCAAAGTTTCTTTTGCAAGTTTGCAAAGTGGGGAATAGATTAGAGCCTCATTAGCGAAAAGAAAAGAAGAGATTTTTCTCTCAGAAGTGTAATTAAAGTATGTCCCTGATTTGAATACAAGTAACATTAACACATCTGTATGGAAATGTTCTAATCCACACAGTGAAAAATGACATGTCAGCCAAGGAGGTGGTTACTGCGACTAAGTTTATAAATCCTCTAGAATTAGAAATCATGATGTGATATCTCATAGTCAGGATTTTGTTACCTGTCTAAGTGTTTTTCATTTTTACGCATTTAAACTCTAATGGATAAAAACAGTTAATCAAAGACGTGGACGTGCTTTGCAGAACACAAACAAGGTCTTTTTTGTATCTCTTTCCACGCCGGCTTCTTGGCACAGCAAGCACATGATATATTATGGCCATTTGCTTTGCACTAGATCCCATCAGGGTAATTCCAATTCTCTAAAAGCAAACTCGCTTTCTTTCTCATCTCCCACTTTTTTTGTAGTTGTTTTTACACAGGGAATTGTCAGCGTCTAAGTAGAATTTCAAAATACTAAAATAATCACTAGAGGAAAGACGTTATATAATGCGTTGTTACAACACAGCCCAAAGGGTAACGCATTAAATAAACCTTAACTGCTCAGCTAATATGCCACAGTGTATTCATTGACTAGAATCATTGAAAAAGAGCGGTTTCAGGGGGCCATGTGGTTCTACAGTCCCTGCTTAGTGAGTGTGTCTTTTGAATGAAGCCATAGGGTGCTATATTTTACAAGCTGTGCAACTGGAGGAAGTTTTTGTGAGGAACAGGGCAGGCCATTTGCATTTGAAACAGCCTCGCCCGGCCCCTTTTCTCTGCCTCTCTCCCTGCCTCCATGGCCCCGAGCTAATGCTCTCTTTTCCGTCCGGAGCAGTCCTGTGCACCTGTGGATTATACACACACAAATTTGCACACGCACACACACACACACTCCAGGGTCCAGCTGTGGGCTGGAGTGGACTGCTCGGTTTAGCTAAGCCAGCAGTCCAGGCTTCGTAGGCCTAATGATGCGCGACTGGCCATCTGTGAGCCTCTTCCTCTCTCTGACAGCAAAGACACGGAAGAGAGAAACTTCTCTTCCACTTCATTTAAGGTAGTCCTGCTAATGAGGGCTGTGAAATGCCTGCCAAACATATGTCTCTTTGATACATTCTGATTTAGACTAACAAGAAGAAATTAACTTTTTTTTACTGCTTCTTTATGTGTCATGTAGTGATTACAACTAAATAAATCCTGCCTCTCATCTTCTTGCTAGGATCATTTGAATCATTGCCTCTGCAACCTTTTTGCCCCAATTTGGAGCATCAAATCACCCATGCACTGCAGTTCTTGTCACTGTAAACTTCCATTGGTATGCTAAGGGTGTAGACGGCCATGTGTCACATGGAGAAGGCAGTTGCTTCCTTACACCTGTCAGTGAGGAGCTTCACCTGAAGGATAAAAGGCATGAAGAGGTTTAGATTCCAAACTACTTGGTGCCCCACACTACCAGTAGGAGTCACTTGAGCAGTGAAAAAAGGACACCATCCGTCCCTGGCATTCCGCCCTAAAACACTGGCAGTCTTGCGTGATAGAGGAATTGCTGAACCAAAAAGCCAAAGACTGGTAGCAGCAGTGGTTCCACTGCCATTGCATGTCGGTGCAAATATGTGTTTCTGGCATGAACCTTTTTTGTTGTTGAAGTAGATAATGTGATATTTAAGTTTGTAAATGATTTGAAATGATATTCACGTTCAAGTTTGTGTTCTACTATGATATCTCTTAACTAGATTGAATTCACTTTACCACTATTCACCCTAATTTAACATAACCATGTCTTGAAATATAACGAGCTCATACAAAAAGTTATAGTTGGTTAGTTAAAGTTATATTTCCATTTTTCCTTTAGCTTTATGTACGAGATCCTCCGAGCTGAATGTGGTTTTATCGTAGTGCTGCTGTTAATCTCAGTTAGCTACTGTGTGTGTGTGTGTGTGTGTGTGAGCAATGGAGCTATAGAGTTGTGTGTATTATGTTATCACATTAACAACAAGCTTTTTTTTGCCATTAAGGTAAGAGGATTGTTACTCTTTTGGTTTAGGTCTTCAACGTTTTTCAGGCCAAGGACCCCCAAACTGGTGTAACGTGGCGCTGGGACCCCCTACTGTATATATTGTATAGAAGAGGCTTGAAGGAGTTCGTGCAACGATTGTAGTCCACCCCTCTCCTTTCCTCCACTGTATGTGTGTGTCGCCGCCCTTCGCGAAGTACAGTGGAGGAGGGAATGTGAATGGCAAAGCAAAAAAATTAATTGTAAAAAAATAAAAAACATTAATGTTTTTTTATTATTTTTTTATAGCTTTATCTACAAACAATTTTGCGACCCCCTTGCAGGCCCCCTGCTGAAGACCTATGGTTTAGATTAATGTAAGGGATTGGAATTTCTGGCCATCTGTTTACCATTTAAAAAATGATTTTCTTCATGTCAGTGAAATATGATTCCCTCCTTTGGAAACCTGATTTGAAAGAGAAGGCTGGATAAATTGGACATATCGGTAAATTGAACTTGATAAATTGGGTCTTTTGACTCAGCAACACGGTGATGTAAAAGCTGAAACAAAGGCTGAATTATCCTTTCATCTTACTTTACAGTATATATATATATATTCCATTCTGCATGTTCAAGAATTGTATTAAAGTCTTCAAATGATGGCATTTCATTAAATGATGTACATGACATCTGCATGATATAAGAACCTTGATGGAGTTGTACATATTAAGTCAACACAATGACACTGAATACAACAATACAATTGTCACAGCTATTTTTACTAAACATTTTTGAACACAGTTCTGTATTTTCTCCCTTTTGTTTGCATTTTGACAGCCCTAAATGTGGCAGAATGGGACTCGGCTAGATTTATCAAGGCCATTAAAACACAAGTTCTCCTGTCCGTACTGTCAAAATGTCCATTCATTTGAATGGAAATGGTCTCTGTGTGTCAGGCGTTTGTACTTTTTCTCACTGACAGTAATGTAATCCAGGGGACCACCTCACTGTGCCAGTTGTCTGGGTGCCAGACAAACTGGCACTTGGGGCACTTAACCATTTAGGGCATTGGCATGGCACCTGTGCAAGGCCCCTCATCCATACATCTTGGCGTTTGCTGAAGCCAAAACACAGAATCCAGCTTCTTAACATGGTGTTTCTGCTCCAATCCATTTAAGGAGAGATTTCAGCCACAAAAACAGGGATAAAAAGTCTGTCCTTGTAGTTTCCCCACTGAATCCCTGAAGCTTTTTGTTTATCTATCATCCCTTCTTCACTCTATCTCTCTCTTTAAATTAGGCTAGGTTTGTTTTTTTTCTTTCATATTCTTAAAAATCAGTGCTTTTAAGTTTCATACATAGTGGGAGAATTTATATGGTTGTTTTTTTACATTTTAAATGATTGGCTCTCTCTTACGCCATCGTCCTTTATTCAGTGCTGACTGTTGGAAATCTATGTCTTTGCAGTTGGCTGTTAAAGGAAAGCTCGGCCATATGTGAAATAATTTACAAGAGTCAATGTAGCCTTTGATGTAGAGTCAAGGAAGGTCAATTGGTTTCCATGTATGGCATGATCATTGACTCGTGGTTTCCTGTAACACGCCTCTATGAAACATGCTGCATTTGCTGCCTGATAAAATAAAAAGAAATACAGTCCACGCCGTTCTAAGATAATGACTGTGGGCTGGGGAATATCCTGCACAGACATGCACATACACACACTTGTGAACGCTGACACACACACACACACTCACGCCATCTACTTCATCTTTTCTCTGTCACTCCACTGCCAGAACACAGTGTTTCTACATCTCAGATGGTCGATATCTCAGTGCTTACACATTCTATAGCAACAGAACAGTCCTGGATTGATGAATGCTGCTTAAGTGAGAGAGAGGCCCGACCATATATGGAAGTTAGGCCACTGTAGGGGGTAAAACAGGACTCTGCTGGCACTTTGCATTTCTATACTTTGACTCAAAAGATTTCCTTCTAGAATTAATATAATTGTATAAGTAGCTGTGCTGTAATTCTAATTAGCGGCAAACACAAAGTACAGCTGAGGCTTATGTGAATGTCATTAGATTCGCTGGTATTTAGACAACCAAAGTATTACACAAATGACAATTTTGACCTGATAATGATGCTAAATGAAAAGAGATCTCCAAAGTTATTACAATTCATCCTGAGGGGGGACATGAATGTCTGTTCTAAATTCCATTGCATTCAATATTGAAGCAATACCACAAATAGCACGAGATTATCAAAGTCATTAGGATTCATCCTCTGGGGATCATGAATGTCTGTACAAAGCTGATATCTGGTAGATGTTGAGATTTCTTTTACCAAAAAACTAAAATGTCCCTTTCAAGTCAGGGGATCACCAAAGTGTCATCCACTGGGCACTATGAATATATGTACACCAATGAATGGCAATCTATTCAATTAGTCCGGACTAAAGTGGTGGACAGACCGGCAGACCAACATCCATTGAGCCATACCACAAGTCTGGCCAAAAAAGTGAATTATCAAGAGACAAAAGCCAGGAAGAAACAGAAACATTCAATCAACAGGGGTTTGAAATGTAAAGACGCTCAAAAAAAATCAAGTGGACGAGCCAACTACTACAACTGCTACCGTTATCTTCTTCTTTCACCCTTTCTCTGGTATCCTTTTTGAAACACTTATCCAGAGAAGCTGGGAGTATAACGGCACTATAGTTTAAGCTGCCATCAGTCAACAGGTCCTAATCTGTTGAGTCCTGCTCTATATTCCTCTGGGAGAGAAAGCCTATTAGATTTCACTTATTTAGGCTCACGTAGTAACAGAAATACCAACTGGCCAACTGGGACTTCCACAAAACACTCTCTCCTGCTAACGCATTAGAGCTCAGAAGTCTCTTACATTCCCAGACACATGTACACACACAAACACATCTATACTTATTCACGGCAATACATACGTGCATGCGAACTTGCAGTGAATGCACATAAAGCACAGGCTGAGGAGCTGGCAAGTGCATGGTTGAACAGCTGTACTGAAAGTGATGGATTTTTACTTGTGTTTTACAGGCGAAAAGTCAGACTGCAGGATTCATTTCTGCTTTGATGATCTATGCACCGTGGCCTTACCAAGTGTGTATGAAGTGTAGAGCTCTTATTTCGGTCATGCATGAAAAGCCGTCGCTTCAGATCCAAATGAGGGTCTGATGTGTATCGGCTTACACTTCCTGCCTTCGGCCCGGCGGTCATCCAACCCCCAACCTAATCCCAAACCCGAAAAGCCATCACCCACTGCCTTTAGGGAAGGTCACAGGTCAGGAATCATTCATGCAAGACACAAACAAGAATAGTGTGTGTCTGCTTAACAGCCACCTTTTGGACCATAGACTTCTTTTTTGATGCGTTTGTTTTTAGGGGTTAATAGAAAAACGAAATAGAAAAACATAAAGCTCTTACAGCATGGTTGATACATTTTTTATATTTGGGGGTTCCCCTCCTCTGAATCTCGTTTGCATATCTACCCCGTTGGCCTGTCACAAAGACCAATGAAGCTGAATGTGGGCGTGTTAGCAGGACAATGCAGGCCAGAGTCCATTTATCTCCATACGTCAACAGAAGAGGCTTTGAGCCAGCCACATTCTGGTCAGTTTAAAGAGTCTGCTCCACCAGACATGAGTTAATGGGCTGATGATGGACATGCAAAGGCAGGTGCTGTTTTTGTTGGCTGGAGCAGTGGACAAAAAGCCAATGGCTACTCCCTGACTTAAAGCTGTAGAGCTTACAAAGCACTGCCGAGTCTCGGGGAGCATCAAGTGACAAATTGAAAAAAAGGTTTTTGCTAAATGTATTTATTTCTTGGCGTTCAGTCTTTTAACCTAGCTGTGATCCAGTTTAAGAGATATATTTCTTTAGTTAGAAGATTGGTCACACAAAAACCATCATTACAGCTTTCAATTATTGTACCATATACCAGCACATATCTCTAATACGCCATCATTTGTGTTGAAATGACTTAAAGGTAGTGAGATTGAATTCCTCAAATTCTCCAATTGCACATCACAATCATCACAGTCAATCACACAGTTATGCAACGCAATAAAACTCAATCCAAGATGAAACAAGAAAACTGCCAAGACAATTTGCTAACAAAGACCTGGGGAGACTAACAGACACTGATTTACAACAGAGAGAACAATTAGCGTTGAAAAGGCTCCAATTAAAATGACTCTCTTTGATCAGCAGAGGGAACGGAGCTTCAAGCACGCACACCATCTGCGGTGGCGCAGTCGGATCAATCTGAAATTAAATAATTATGGCAAATTAATGGGTGTAAAAGTCACCAATTGATACGCCGAAGATGATTTCATATGTCTAATTGGGAGAGGGAGGAGGATGTGCTCGAACAGGGAGAGACATTTTACGGGATTAAGGAGATAGAGGGGGAAACACTGACAAGAGACAAAAGGATAGATAGATACATAGATGACACAAAATACACTCTGACATTAAAAAGTAAAGAGAGGAAGGAATAAAGAAAGAAAGAAAAAGCTTTGACATCTGCATAACTCTCCTCCCCAGCATATGACTGTAGATAGAATATTAAAGCACACAAATCCTGTCACTGCAATATTCCGTAAAGGTGCAATAGATTCATTATGTATTCAAGGGAGGCCGTAATGCTTTCAAATCATTCCCAATCCGGTCGCGATCAAAACCAACAGCCGCAAATCAAATTTGGACCAAATAACTGTCAAGTGTGCTAGATTAATGAACGCAATACAAGTCCTTTGACGTGAAATGATACCGTGCAAGAGGTAACACTGGAAAATATGTGTTCATATCTAGTTTGGAAAACAAAAGAAAAATACAGCAGCTGCCAAGGACTGTTATTGGGTTGTATATTTCTGCTTCTGCGCTCACCTGAAAGCTGTGTGACAGTTCTGGTCGGTATTCAAATGCAGACACTCAAGCATTCTGTGAGAAAGAAAAAAGAGAATAACTGAATAGCTAATGTACCTGACAATGGTGTTGACTTGTTTTGTTGCCTGCTTTAGACAGAGAGAAAAAAAAAATTGCACAAATATGGATAAAAACAGCTTGGAAAAGAATGAGGCCAAAACCAAACTGCTCAGACGGTGGAGAAATCGGCAAATTAAAACAGATTTGTACAGCGTATTTACATTTAATGTATTCCTATCATTTCTGATCACTTCAGTGTCAGATTCCTATGCTTCTTATTTCTAGGAAATTTATTTTTTTCCTGCTCAGCAGAGATGACTGGAACACCTGCTGACTGAACAGGTGTGACGATATTCCAGGAGAAAAAACAGGCTCCTGCACGCTCCCTCTGAGGAAATCCAAACACCCCAAGTAACTGAGGTGTTAATTAAAACGAAAAGAGAGAATGTTAAAACTGTGAGAAAAACGCCTGCTCCCCCTCAAGTTCAGCTTGGCTTGGCAGACGGCTGAGCCGGGACGGGAGGTTCATGCTAATTGTCATGGCCTTTCATTTTGGGAAGGCATGTCAGAATCCTCAGCGGAGGCTAATTTGTAAGTTTCCCTCTGAGTACGTTCAGTCTGTCCTGTTTTGTTTTTTTTGTCATGTCAAATATGCTTTTTCCCCCGCTTCCCCCTTACCACAAATAGCCAAAAGAGAGCCTTGATCTACGACGTTCATGAGAAAAAAGGAAATTTTAATAAGTGTAAAGTAACCAAACCTGCCATGAAGCACAACAGCTGTTTTCCTACAGCTTAATCATTTTGATAAATCACCTCAGTGCATTTTTTTCAAGCCAAAAAACTCGCTGCACATGCAACCGTTGAGAAAATGAACTGTTTAGCTCAAGAAAGTGTTTCATATGGTCAAGCCTCGTCCAGCTGTCAGATCATTTATCAAGCGATTTGAGGTGCTGAAGTTGGAAAAAGAAAAAACACAAGTTTGGAAAACGTTTTTTTTGGGCAGCTGTGATGAAAGGAGGCCTGCGAGTAAATGAGGCATCAGAGCATGCGGTGGTGTGTTGGACCGATCCCACCACAGTCACGTTTTCCTGCTGACATCACCAACGCCAGCTGAATCACGAAACATGATGAGGACTGAGGGACAGAGCTACTGCGACCCTCAGCAGACTCTTTCTGTATTTCATTCATTTGAACACTTATTAAACACAAAAACAGGCGCGCGCACACACACACGTCTATTAAGGCACTCTATCATCAGGGATGTGGGTGGGTGGGTGGCGTGTGTGTGTGTGTGTGGGGTTGCGGTGAACTGACTCACTTACATACATATGGAGGTAGACATACACTCACAGTCACACACACACGCAACACAAAAGCACTTTTAAATACATACACACTCTAACACTCAGGTACAGTGAGTCGGATCATACAGGAGGAAGATAAAGCTGGACATGGGTTAGGGTTAGGGTGACGAGCGTGTATATACGGTGCGTCACTCTGTAGTTAAATTGTGGTTGCCCCCCCCCCCCCTTTCTGTCTGCCTCCTGTTTACTTAAAGCTCATGTTTTCCTTTGTGGCTTGTTTGAAGGGGGTGAGGTCTGCCTGCAGAGCTTCACTATTCTCCCAGGAGCATGTCTGTGTTGTGGCCTGCCATCCGTGTGTGTGTGTGTGTGTGTGTGTGTGTGTGTGTGTGTGTGTGTGTGTGTGTGTGTGTGTGTGTGTTTGTGTGCGTGTGCGTGTCACCAGGGAATAAACATTACTTCAAATGATTTTTCAGTGCTTCGGAGTCAGTTAATCTATCATGCTTCGTTTTCAGTCAACTTTGAAGTGCAGTCAGTGGACAAGATCACATGGCCCGCATTCCTGAATCTGTCCACTGCACAAAAATTGACCAATTGCTGCACTATGGCCCAAAAACAGGAGCTGTAGGGGGGACCATCATTTGTCACATTCACTAGAAAACTGCACACCCTGCACTACGATCAAAATAGTCAAACACACACATACATTTAGCACCTAAAGTACACAAAACTGTTTTAATTATTCTCCTCTTCCACGTGTCATGTTAATCAAACAAAGTTCAGCACAACATTTCACTGTCAGAACTTGCCACATCACATAAATTGCCACTTGGCCTGTCAAAATAATATTTTAAAACAAATGTTGCTGCCTGTTAACGCTTTAAAATCCCTGCGTGGCTGCGCAAATACACGTACTAATGTCCCTAACAGCCCCACACACCATTACACGGACAAACTGCACATAGAATGCTTTTACTTGTGTGTTTTCCGCTCTTCTAAAGCTTTTTAATATAAACAGCATGTCTCATTTGGGTTTTCTTAGTGCTCTACCCATGCGGAATAGAAACAGGTGTTATGTGTTGTCAATAATTACTGTGTATACCTCTTCCTGTCACGACTGTGTGTGTGTGTGTGCGTACGTACGTGTGTGGTCCCATATGGTTTTGATGGGTATTTGGACAGGTGACAACATGTCAAACAACATGTAAAGGAAAAACAACAGGTCTGTCGATTTCCCTCATGGGCTGCTGTTGCTACTTTTATTCATTTGTTCTCCTACACATTTTGAGCTTTCTATTAGATTTGTCGGTGGTCAGGCTTCCCCACAGAGAAACATCACACCGTACTCTTTTCTTCTTCTCTGTTGCTATTACATTACATTACATTACATTACATTTAGCTGACGCTTTTGTGCATAGCGACTTACAATAAGTGCAAACAATCATGAGGATACAACTCCAAGGTGCAGTCGAAACCGTGTGAAGACTTTCTGCTGACCTGACATCAATAGGGAGCTTGTTTCACCATTTTGGAGCCAGGATAGCGAACAGGGGGGGGTGGGTTTATTTGAGGGGTATCTGGGTCCCCCTGACAGTGAGGGAGTAGCGAGCCGATTGGCCGATGCAGAGCGAAGTGAGCGAGCTGGGGTGTTTGGTTTGCCCATGGCCTGGACATAGGAAGGGCCTGATCCATTCACCTTCACAGTAACCAGTGAAGGGAGCGGAGGAGCGGTTCATCTGTTAATCTGTGTCTGTTCACTTACACTTTTATTCACTACATGAAACCCAGGGTTGTGTTTTTTATGTACTGAATAAACGTTTCTAGGTAAAATGCATCTTTTAACATTTTGAACACATTCATGGTGAATGTTTCACAATAATTGATTTAATAACTTCATATCTAAACAGCTGGCATGTATTTGCACAATGACAAAACATTTGCTTTTTAAGTCGGGGGGGGGGCTGAACTGCATACTCGCTTCAACAAGTGCTCTACAAGCATCCCAAAATGACACTAAGCTCTGAATACAGTGCTTTGAATCGAGAGTGACTTCTGTGGCTTTGCATTGTGCCACAATGTTCAGACTTCCTGTAGTAGTCTCTCCAAAACAAAGGCAACAATCCTTTGCTGGTGCAACCCCACCTCCGCCTTCCACGTGTAACAAATACTTCCCAAGCGAACTCTCCCCGGTGAACACAATCAAATAAACAATACGGCTTCTTTTACTGAAAACCAGAGTGCCTATTAGAGAGAGCAAACGACCTGATTGTTGATTGTGTTAGCATGTCTGAGTGCCTCACTAAATTGCCCACAAGGGTTGAACACAGGAGAGAGGAGGGAGGAGAGGGAGAAAAAAAAAAGAAAAAACAAAACTCTTGACTTCTAGATGAGAGGGAATAAAATGAGTGCTCGTTTCGAGACACGGGAATAGATTAGCCGGGGTTCTGGGGTTGGAGCGTGATTACAGAGCTATTGTTGTTGTTGGAATATATCATATCGCAGCGTCTCCTGCAGCCTTGGCTAAATAAATCTGTCGTAATCCCCCTGGTGAGCCCCGCCGGCTTCGCGAGCGCCTACTTAACCAGGCTAATTAAAACTCTTCCTTGTCTTGCTTTCCCCAAATTTACATGCCAGCTTCTGTCTGTGATGTTGCAGAAGCTCCATTGGTGGGATGCATCTTATAAAATATAACTCCCCCACTCCTTCCCGCGCTCTCCCTCAGTGCGTTCACACACAGAAGAAAAAAAACAGCGGGGGAGCAGAGAAACAATGTGAAAACTTGCCAGGAATTGCGCGTAGGAATTGTCGTTGTGTGATCTAAATATAGGGCATTTCATTGATGACCCACTTTATCGGGAGGCACACGAGGAAGAATGAGGAGAGCTGGGAAGTGTGACTTCATACACACACACAGCACTCAGCTTTATCAGTTCAACAATTATTGTCACCGGGCTAATTATGAAAGGCAATTAGTACTGCTTACATGGCAGGGGAGTGAAGGATGGAGAGAGAGAGTCATGTTTTTTTTTTCCTCAGCACAACATTTCAAGATTTGCATCTTGAAAATTGGATAGGAGCAGAAGCGTTGGGGTTTCCTGGGAAATAAAGCGTCCTCGCGTGGGAGTGCTTGTCACTTAATCATCTGAATTTGTTCAAGGTGACATGGTGATGCACTTGGGAGCCCGCGGTCCAATTTCTCCTCTGGGGTGGAGGGCCTTAATGAATGGATGTGTCCTCGGGCGACCTGCGAGTTCCACTCCTCGTGGCACGACAGATGGATGAGGAATTTTATGGCATTTTTTTTACTTATTACATTGTATACAATGGAATGAAACGAGGATGATGGGAGATAAAGAGGATGTCATGTGGTCAAGGTTGTGAGTCACGTTTAAATACACAGCACTGAAAGGAAATGTTGGTTCTCTCTTCATCAAGCTACAACAAGGAGCAGGAAATATCATTCCTTTTGTGACAAAAGCAAGAATAAAGTGACGGACGTTTCATTGATTATATGGAAGTGAGCTGGTATTTGGTGCCCTGCAGCAGAGTGTATTTTATGGAATCAATATATCGTTATAATATCATCATCATACATTTTTTAAAATGTCAACGCTTGTGTTTGTGGCCTGGATAAGGAAGCTTTCCAAAAGTCCTGATGGCTGTCGTGTAACGTTTTATACTCATGCTGCCTTCTGACAACAAAAACAGAACAAGATGTCACTGAGAACACCTGTAAATGTCTGTTCAGGTGTACCGAAACACAAGAAATGTGATCACAGAGAGTCGGATGCAACAGTGTTTAGCCTGCTGAGACCAAGTGGAGTACCTGCCAAGACTGTCACAAGTGTGTCACAGTGTTGTTTGCCAACTGCAAAAAAAAGAGGGAGAAATCGCTATTGTACATAGAGTAATACTGTGTGGACATAAAGCTTTAGGAAGACAATGAGATGATGCCTGTGTGGATGGAAGCCTGGTTGAGGCATTACATTTGCATCCATGTTACTTGGTCAGTTGAGAATGCTGCGTCATCACTGTGATTGTGCATTTGACCATTAAAGAGTCACACGAAACCAAAGTACATCAGGAGGTAGCGCCGCTTCCCTTTTCTTCTGTTCTTCTCTTAATCGTCCGTAGTCTTTATTTGAAAAGAGACTACGCAGCCGCGCAGAGTATTACGAGTTGATTTGTGATCGTGAACATGTCGATGAAACGACAACTAAATGTCCCCATAGATTCACGGTTATTTACAGCCACCGTCAGGCTGCACATGTGTAAATGATCATTTCATGCGTTGGGGTATTAAATCTTTATCGTCACGACCATAATAAACACTCGGCATACATGGAAGCAAAATGTCGTTCCCCACACAACATACAACAGGCGAGAAACATTAAAGAAGTCACTAAAAGAAATAGCTAAAAGAGACACAAATAGATGTAATTAAAAGGATGTTTTTGAAAACACAGACAGTTTTTATTCCCCCCCCCCTCTGTCACTCTCTGAGTTGAGGCAATTGTTAATCTCAGAATAACTTCTACAGACGCCAGAAAGAGCCGCTCTCTAGAACAGTAGCAGACAGCCCTCCTGTAGTGAAAGACAAGCGAAGACTAAACATGACAATGTTGAATGATTGGACTGTAGATCCTTAGCTCCCCGCCGGCACTGCATGCGCCCCATCATGCTAAAAAAGATATAATGTAGCACAATTCTGCAGACAAAACACAGAAAATCCGCAAAACATCCCCATTCACCACCTGCATGTTTGAGAAGATAAACAAAGCTGGACAGGACTAATGGAGGATTGCTGTGCCTCACTGGAGCGACTGACCTAATTGGAGCAATTGGAGACGAACACTCGCTGCCATCAATCACAACACCTCAGATGGGTTTTTGGAAGGATTTCAACGAGGGAAGGGGGACAGAGAAAGGCAAAGCACGGACAATCAGGTGTACACTTGAATGCGTGTGCAGACTTTTGAGGGGTGGGGGTCGAATTTGACGCCGTGCCAAAGTTGGATTCTCCCCTGGTGCAGAGTCGGCAGGCCTGGGTTTAGGGTTGTGGCGTTTGCAGTGGGGGGAGGCGGGGGGCAGCTTGTCATCTGTAATGGAGGAATGTGGGGCCGTCTCGGAGGGGCAGAGTATTCCCTTTCACACTCTGGTAAAAAGAAAAAGAAGGGCAGGAGGAGAGGGAAGGGCTGGGTGGAGTTGGGCCTCTTTCTCAGACGTTGGAGGGTTGGACGTCATGTTCCAGTGGCCTATTTTATCAATTCTTAGAAACTCCTGACAAGCTGAACCTTCTCAAGGTAACACTGCTGAACACATCATGACTAACGCAATCAAGAGCCCAAAGCACACCGTCACTTAAATCCACTATGGCAGATTTAGTAAATTAAACCCAGCTAAGGTCATTCAACTCTAATCAAGTTTAGTCAAACCCGATTAATCACAAGTTATCTAATCAGTCAACTTCACTTCAAACTCAGACAACTGTACAGATTGTAGTCAACTACAAAAAAAGCAACAGTCTTACAATTCTATTTATTTAAGCTCAAACTATCCTACATCAAAAGCAAACTGGTGTTTAATTTTGAGGTTGATAATGTGAGACAATAGGAGGGTCTTGTGTTTTTCTTTTAGAGAAAAGGATTTATTAGAAGAAGAGAAAAGTAAAACCCAATGTGGTTTCCAAACAATTCAATTAGTGTAGTTTGCTTCTTTGTCTTAAACAAGTTTTCAGACGGAGTTGAATGGTCTGGAAGACTCATCTCCTAACTTCTCGGTCGAAACCTCAGTATCTCTAAAACACACACACACACACACACACACACACACACACACACACACACACACACACACACACACACACACACGCACAGAGCTTTCACAGCCACAGCTGCCGCTACGGGACAGTGAAAGTGCAAAAGATTTCCGAGCGATGCCCCACAGATGTGAGCCCACATGTGTTTTTTGAAGGATGTGTAAGTATTGACAGTGAGGGATAAGCTCCAAATGTGGAATGCTATTAACAAGATCAATGCCTTCCTCTCTGAATATGGTATGTTTTCATGTTTCATGGGTTTGAAGATGGAAGTGCTGATGTCAGGTTCAAGTTCATCTGTGGTTCGTTTAACTTGAGGCTTCCTCCTGTGCGAGCAGCTTGGCGTGACTCTCCTAGGTGTGTGTGTGTGTGTGTGTGTGTGTGTGTGTGTGTGTGTGTGTGTGTTGTGTGTGTGTGTGTGCGTGTGTGTGTGTGTGTGTGTGTGTGTTTGCAAGTCTGTATGTGTTTGGCTGTGGGTGTGTGAAGTATCCAAACTGTGATTCACTGGTATCTGTTGATCCCCTGTATCGTGATATACCCACTCCTTTTGTATCCTCTAACACTCACACACAGGCGCACACCTTTCTCCTTTCACACTGCTCTTTTATTCCTTCATCATTGATATTCCTTTCTAGCTTTAAATGGAAAAGACAGGGGACATACTGTATTTACACAATGATATAATGAGAAACCCTTTTTTGGCACGTGTTTGGAAAAAAACCCGGGGTCCATTCAGACTGGAGCCCTGCTCTTACCACCTTTGCCCCCTGGCATCTGTCACCAACATCAAATGGAAAACTAAAAAAAAAATACAACTGAGTTGTATTTATTTTGGTGTAATCATTAGGATTAAGCCGGTGCAGAAACGCATTAATTCCTAATCCTTCCCGTGTCCCCTCTCCCTATCCCATCTTCTCCCTTGTTCCCCCCTCCTCTCCTTTCTCCTCCTCTTTCTTCCCTCCCTCTCTCCCCCAATGCTTTACAGCACCAAACACTTTTAATTTGTCAGGGAGGGGTGGAGGAGTTCGGTGGGGGGGGGTTAGTTAGAGGCACTCGTTCGGAGCAGCTTTGAGCCTCTGCCAAGCTCTCGTTCGCATTGTGCTGCTTACAGCTGGGCTTGCCCTCCTTCCCTGCGCTCCCTCTTTCTCTGCTCTCTGTTCTTCGTCTCCCTTTCTTTTTTTTTCTTTTCTCTTTTTTTTGTGTGAAGCGCAGTCTGCTTTTCTTGATGGTTTCTGCTACGGGGAGTCGGGGAGAAGAAGGGGGTCACTTGTCATGGGGCCAACTTTCGGGGTTTCCATCTCTTGTGCATGGACACACACACACAAAAAAAGACACTCATGCACATACACAGGCGCACAAATACACACCAGTGGCAATAAACACCAGGGAGGCAAGATGGGGAGGAGGGACACGGGTTGAGGAGAGAGACGGAAGGGACGAGGGAGGTGAAGGGGGCAACATGGCACACTCTTTCGAGGCAACCTCACAGCTCTACTTTCACTTTCTCTCTCTTTTCACAAGTCCTCAGTTCTCTTTCAGAAGAGTAAAAAGCACAAAACTAATAGAACAACCGTATTATGCAGGAAATAAACTAAGACGCAGTTTGCGAAAGTCATGATCAATGGATGAAATAGAGTGAGAGAAATAATAAAAGAGGCAGTTTCAGAGGAAGTGCTGCAGAAGAAAAGACAGAGATAGAGAGAAAAGAGGAAGACGAATGAAATGAGAGAGATAAAGAGGGGCAAAACGAGACAGGGAGGCAGCAGAGAAACTCCAATAAAGGCGCAGATCAGATAACAGCGTCTCTGAGGACTTCCAAATGTCCTTTTATCTCTGGGAGAAATGCAGATATTAAAAACCAGACACAGAGATAGCGAGCTCCGTTATTTACTGCCTTTACCAAGTAGTGAGTTATTACTGTAAATTGGATCAGAAAATACTCATCGAGGCTCATCTCCAACAGACTTAGTGACTAAAGTTTCCTCTTCCGACTTGCCATTGTGTCGCCCTGACAGCATATTGTAGCTGGTGAAAAGCCTTGAGGAAAGAGGAGAGACACATGCGTTGGGTAAAACCACATACTTACTGAGCTTACTGACTCATCCTGTGGGCTGGTTTACCAGGCAGGTTGTCCCACAGTATCAGGTGTATACTTTGCAAGCCAGATGTCGCCCACAAACTTTGAAAGACACATTTGAATGGAGAAGAAAAGCGATGAATTCTTCTTCAGAACGGGAGATTATGTACGAGATCAAGATCAAGATCAAGTGTATTGAGTGCTTTATTGTCGTTAAAGGTCTAATGGGGGGGAGTAACAACTGATTCACTGCTAACTTGTACTTCCACATATGAGTCTTTTTTTGTTCAGACAATTTAATTTAGTCAAAGATCTTTTTAATAGCACTAGTTTTCAGTTTTAGAGATTGTTGGTTTGCTGGAAGCCGATGGAGCTTCCCTAAAGCTATACTGTTATTGACTCATTATTTATATATTAATTCAGAGAACACTTTATTCCTACACCACTTTTCACAGAAAGGAGAAAGCTCATGTGACTTACAAGAATTGGTTTAGATCCAGGCCAGTGAACTTTGTCAAGTTGAAACTTCCCCTTTTTAGCACCACTAAAGACCTAAAGACCGTGCCATGGGAAACATGATGACTGGAGCGCTGTCATCCAAACTAATCAAAACTCATCTGGTGCCACATATATAAAATATGTGGCACAGCCAAAGTAGAAAAAGAGAAAAAGAATCACGTTTAATTTGAATAACAAATTAATCCTTTTAGTGCGAGTGCTGCAATTTTCCTCAACGTGTGTGGATAATGACGTGACCTCCAAAAGGATCAGATTGAGTTTGGTAAAGGTTACATCACCATGACTACTTGAAGAGAAGGCAGTTGAGGGAGGGGGGGAGACGTGGACTCGTGAGAATTTGTGGGGAAGGACAGCATGGCTTTCTTAAATCCTTAAACATTCCCTGGCAAAACCCAGAGCCACAGTGTCACGTGACCGAGCTCGGACCTAAGGCCGCCGACGGGCATTTTACATAAAGAAAACAAGACAATCATGGGTTTGCTGTTTTTTGTAATCCTCACACACATTTGTACCACACTTATCTGTTTTGATTAAGATGTATAAAAAGTAAACACAGTTATGTTTCTCATACACTCATACGGTATAAATCATCTATTGCATGTATCGCTTATAAGTTAAATGTGTGTGTGAGACACTGACCAAATTCTTGTTTGACATAGCGGCAGCCTTGCGCATGAAGCAGCATAGAGGCTATTAACTATGTAACACACACACACACACACGCACGAACACACACACACACACACACACACACACACTCTGCAGCGCGTAGAGGGAGTTGAGTGAAACAATGTGTTCAGGATATACTCCGCAGCGACACACATATGTAAATTTTGGCTCGGCTAAGCTCAGCAGGTTGGCTCTCCTTGGCTTCTTCCAGCCGCCTTTTAAAGCGCAGGAGGAAACATGACCGTGCCGTGACTCCCCCAGTCTTACATTTCACTCTAATCGCCTGGGAAAACAGGAAATTGCGGTCTCGGAAAATGCAATGTTTATACTTTGGTCACATTTACACGAGAACCCCTCCCCCACCTCAAGCCTCCTTTTGTTATTTGATTTTCTTTTTTTTTTTCTTTTTTTTTCTTGATCTTTGCTGATTTCTGATTTGCTTTTTTTGACACCTCTGATATAATTCTGCCACACAAAAGTAGTTGTAAACCTGATTTAAAGGGCAATATTAGGATTGTTATCACTGCAGTTGCATCCAACAAGAACTTTGCAGAGTAAATCAAGTTATCGCTGCTAACTCTGCTTCTGAATCATTTAAAAACACGCTGCTCCACAACCTGAGCCGGCCGAAACCTGAAAACACAGACAGTAAACTGATGCTCCAGCGAGGCAGCAGAGGCTCAAACTTTCATGCAAACTTAAAATGTGTCAGCAGAACCCAATCCTCTGCTTTCCCATTATATTTATCATCCTCTCAAGTTCTATGCTTCCATGAAAGGCTTCTACCACCGCTGCCAGAGTCAGCCCACATCCAGTCATGTGCTTGCTCCGCTTCTGTCACTCCACCCTTCACTCTTCACTTCGCTTGTCTCCACAAACCACTTGGTATTTGATTCTCATTTCCTTTTGATTCTCAGCGTGTGCTTCTCCTTTTGTTTGTGTGGATCCTTTTTATACACATGTGCAAGTTTTAATTTCTTCACCTACGTCGTGGTTCATATCTCCACCCCGGTCCCGCGGCTACCTGTAACACTACCTGCACAACTTCCTGATCCACGCCATCAATCATGCCGCTCCCTTCCTCTCCACAGCTTTCACATTGGCCTCAAGCCCCTTACTCCCCATTTCATGGATCATGGACCTCCTGCATACTTCTATGCACGGTTGTGTGTGTGTGTGTTTGTGTGTGTATTTGTGTATTTGTGTGAATGATGAGAAACAGTGGGAGAGAAGTGTAACTTGATCTTTGGACATCTTGAGTGTCCTGCCTCTGCTCTGTTCTCCTTGAAGGGATGTGAATGTCAGACAGATGAACACACCTGGATCCCTGAGGCGCCACGTGCTCAGAGACACACACACACACACACACACACACACACACACACGCACACACACACACACACACACACACACACACACACACACACACACACACACACACACACACACACACACACACACACACACACACACACCGTCATTCCCAAGTCTGCTCTAATGCCTCTCTTAAAGCCCTGGAGTTAAGGGGCAAGCCTCTTCGGTGTCTCTTTTACAGGCTTGTGAAGTGTTGACAGTTGCACATTATGGAGACAAATTGAGGCCCAGAGTTTGGGGCGTCTCCAAACGTCGTAGATGGATGTTTGAAAACACTCGGAGGGTAATCTAGATGGAATCTAAAGCTTTTTGGAGAAATCTCTCTCTAGTCCTGGCTCACAGCATGATGGAATGACAAAGGAGGAAACTGATACAAAAAGCTCCAGATGATTTCTCCGCATGTTGTTTAGGTGCAACAGAATGAAGACAGAAAGGGATCGAAAATGTGAATGAGCGAGAGAAGCAAACTTAGAAACCCTTTAGTCTGATATAAAATGCCAGTTCTTAATGTAACATTGAGACTATTTTGAGACATGAAATTCTTCTGCGGCGTGAAGGGTGCCTGGATACATGGTGGTCAGGTGGTCCTCTCAGATTTGCATATAAATACAGTGAAACTTTTAGCCTTGGCGGCAGGGGGGCAGACCGGGGTTAAGTGCTCGAACTGAGTTGGTTTACCCAGCAAGCCTTGATTTAGTCTGTGGCGAAGGGCAAAGCTATCATTAGGAGCTCACCAGCCTCACCGCCACTACACACTGATAATATACCAGTCTGGTGCAGGCTGCTAAAGGAGAGCAGATCGTGTGGGGAAAGTGTGTTCCAACTTCCACAGCAGTGACAATCAGCTTCTGTCTTTGGAGAGAGAAAAGAAAAGCTCACTATCTGCAAGAGTGTCTCTGTTGGTGCTTTGCAATTTTTTTTTATGTCATTTTGAAACTGATCTTCTTTTTTCATTTTGATTTGGTTTTGTCGCCGTCTTATGAAAACCACGTATCTCTAAAAAGGCAACTTTTCATACGATGAGAAAGGCGGCTTTGTTTTCAACTTTTATGACAATGGATTTTCCAGCCAACCATATGTATTTTTATTTTATTATTTTACTTTTGTCTTAATGCTTTGGTGGAACTATTTTGAGATAAATGTTTCTTCTTTCTTCAACACAATTTATCGTCAATTTCTTGAGTTACTCTTTGTCTGAAAAGTTATTTTTTTCTAAGTAGGTAGCCCAAATCTTTGCTCATCGTCTATATTTAAAAGTCTACTTCTTTTACACATTTGCTCAGCAAAAACATAACAAAACTTCCTGTAAAAAGTCAATTGAAAATATCATAATGCTCATTTAGATTTTTTTTTGCATTCATATTTACTAATCTGTTTATCCTTACATCAAATAATCATTTGCAGCTTTAACTTAGGGTAACCACAGACTGGATAATTGACACCGACGTGATCCTTTCATAATAAGTCATCCTATTTATAGCCAGAGCCACTTGTGGTCCCACAATTAGAGCACTGCATCCATGGTGGTAGCACATGTAATTAGCAGAGTGTGCATGTGTGTGTGTGTGTGTGTGTGTGTGTGTGTGTGTGTGTGTGTGTGCGCGTGTGTGTGTGTGCGTGTGTGTGTGTGTATGCTGAAGGAAATGGAAGAGAAGTGGCGAGCTATTTCCTGCCCCTTAGCACCTCTCTGCTTTTGTCTTGCATTTTAAGAGGGGTTCAACCTCATTGTCGACAGTAAACACTACAAAAGGGACTTACCATGGCCCGTCCCTTGACACACACCCACGGTCACACACACACACACATGCACTGGACCTCAAATGGCGTAATTTGAATTTAAATAGAAGTGTACAGTATTGTGCACCGGTGAGTAAAGTGCATCATCCATTAGTGAGGACATCCTTAGGTCTCCTTTAAATAACCCTTTGCTCTGCCTCGCCCGGGCTCTCTCCCTTTCTGTCTTTGTTCGGAGATGACAGGACAACAATGAGAAAATGATCACAATCCTCATTCAGATTTTTTTTCCTCCACTTTGCACGCTTAATATTAGATTGTATAAAAATAATTAGCCCGGCTCGGCAGAATTAAACAGTAGTCTCTTTGGAAACGAACTTGAGGCCCAAGCTTTGACAGTTAAAGAGCTATACCGATGATTTTACATATTTTAGCCCGCAACAAATCACATATAATTAACATTATTATTGACTTTAACGTTGAATTGAATGACGTGAAACTTGCTTCAGATAGAGTTATTCCATTACTGTGAACAACCTGCTCACCGAGTCACCCCCA
This sequence comes from Cottoperca gobio, assembly GCF_900634415.1. NCBI lineage: Eukaryota > Metazoa > Chordata > Actinopteri > Perciformes > Bovichtidae > Cottoperca > Cottoperca gobio. The sequence goes on along the minus strand of NC_041365.1, from coordinate 7,819,497 downwards.
GAAGACAAGCAAAAAGGAAAAATGTATGTTTTGAAAAAGAGTCATGATATTTAGCTTTTGCAGCCGACTCTGAATCCCTTTTGTGTTGAAGCACACTTGAATGCAGTTTTCAGAAAAGCCCCTATATGCACAACTGCTTAACCACACCAAACTGACAACGATTAAGGTGAAAACTTGTTTACAGTCAAGCAAATTTTACCTCGCAGCCTGCATCGCTGCCTGAGAATGTGCATACGTAGGCCATTTGAATCCAGCACGAGAATGGCGGACTCCACCACTAACAATGAAAACTACTATAGTGAGAGGCGATAACAGGAAGTAAATACATTTATTGGCTATTGCTGACAAAATGCCATCAATCAATGGTATCAAAAACAGAGTTTGATTTTAGGAGAAAAAGAAGGATTATAACTGTAAGTATACACAATAAGTTAATTGGTTAAAAGATATGAAATCCACCAGTATGGTGCTTGTGTTTTACATATTTTGTGTGATTGCAAATCCATGGATTTTGTTGGAGAATTAGATCCTTCAGGTGCTGAAACCCTTTTCTTAGTTAAACTGGGGTATTTCTTTTCTTTTCACACATCCAGAATATTTGTAGTTCACGAGCAAATGTTTTACATCACCAGAGAGTACACAGCTGTCTTTAACTACAAATGAAAAAGACCAGTTTCAGTTTTTACCCACCGGCCAAAACCTAAAACAGATTTGCAGATGGCTCTTTTTTTGAAAGAACAATTGCACTGAATCACATCAAAGCTCCAACAATATACTCCAGATTTTGATCATTTGTCGAAAAGCCTACAACATGTGTAGAGACATCTAACTAATGCTCCGCTGCACCAGTGACACTGCTCTTCTAGACTGACGTTTTGTGGCTAAAATAATGTCAGGGACAGGAAAAAGCTGTTGTGTTATCTTGTCAAAGCACGGGGGCCTCACAACAATGGCTGAACGTGTCCGCTGCCAAAGGAAACGTTTTATACGTAAATTGGTGGTTGATGACACATATTTGATGACTGGCAACGGTTTGAACTACGAGCCTGACACTTCAAAGGGATCGGGTTTCCTCACAAGTTTATTTCCAGTTCCTCTCTGCAATGAGTTTTTAGTGGTTTGGGCTTGGCTGCGGGAGAAAGGGAAGGAGAGGGAGATTTCACACACAGAGACAGGCATATGTATGCAGGCTTGCTCTCTCTCTTTCTCTCTCTCTCTCACACACACACACACACACACACACACACACACACAAACACACACACAAGAGCTTAGACAGAGTGCTTGCACTTCAAACAAATGGGACTTCATCAGTGTACATCAGTAATGGTTCCAGGCTGCCCCAACAGCCCTAATAATTTCCAGAGGGAGACATAGAGCGAGAGACACAGAGAGGCCGTTTCTTTTTTCTCAGTTGCAAGCGTACCTTGAGCAAATCAAGTATTAAAGCACATATATTGTAGGATAAATTCCATCCTGCTAGTAGAGACATGTGAAGGGCACTAAGAATAAAATACAAAGAGCTGAGCTTTTATTGAGGAAATGCACCTTTTTCAGTACAACATACAGTGTAAACACAACCTCATAAACTACTCCCTCAGCGTGCTTTGTGTACAGGATACAAGGTATAAACACAAGCCTCCAGTGACTACAATCTAACCCCATTGTAAGTCAGGTAAGTCGTGCAAACAAAGATCAGGAGAGGTTGCGTTCAACAAACCGCAGAGGACCTTATTGTTGCAAACAGCTGGCTGCTGTGTGAATTGGAACAAAGTGTTATAGGTTTGCCTTGAATAGCGATATTTTATCTGAAGTGATCCGACTGAAGCCAAGAGGTCCTTTTCTCTATGTCCAAAACAAACACTGTGTTTGTCGTTCCTAGGAGAATTAATGTAGTGTGAATATCCAGTGCAGAATCTCTGTATTTAGAGTGAAATGAAGCTTTAAATGGCCAGGTGCTGTAGATACAAAAAAACAAGTTATTAGTCAGGTCAATGTAGGCCGCTACAAAGAAAGCGATCATGTTTGTGCACCTGCGGAAATTCTTTTTTGTGAGGAACATAGTGTGTTCTGAATTTTGAGGGAAAAAATAGAGTGGGAAGTCCTTTCACTTTTGTCTTTCTTTCTTTTTTTTACAAGACTGTTGAAGCAGAGAGGAAGGCACAGGAGAGTTCTTGCAAAATTCATTGCCAACAGGGGAGTTTGTGCAGCTCCAGAATCCGAGGATTGAACCACTTAACTATGAGAGAACAATGTGAGTCTTTAACACACACAATTGTACATACAGGATAGGAAGAAGATGATTTTACTCTTATTGAAGTTTACTTCCTAGCTGGAGGAAAAGCAGGTTTGAATAAAATCCCAAAACAGAAGAAGAAGAAAAAAATCTCCTGGCTAACAAGGAAAAATGGATGAATTGTTTCTCAGACCCAAATGGACAGATCTTCTGACAGAAAAAGACCATGTGTGGTGACAGTTGGTCCCGTCATGTGACGCCCCCTTGGCAGACCAGCGGGATCTGGGCGTGCTGGTTGGCTGGTTGTCATTGCTAGGTCACGCCTGATTGGACAATGGTCAACGGCACAGCCACACCCCTCCGTGGGGAAGCTAATCTCTAGGTAGCAGGTCCATAAAATAAAAGACAGTATGTGTGGACGAGAGAGATGGGACTATCAGCAATCTGCACTCACACCAGTACCAGTTCATGGCTGCAGTGGAAACTTCCCTATCTGCACACACAAATACAGTATCTTCTACAACACCCACCTTTCCTGTTGTTACACACAATCTCTTCCTCTTCTCTCACTACTCTACTTACACAGACGCATACGCCCACACAGCGGTTGGAGAAATCACCCCGTGTGGGAAATAATCTGTAACATAGATTGCCTGTGATCATTTTGGTCATTTCCCAATGACCTTACACCACAAACATCTGACAAACGACGTGCCTCCATGATATAATACTAATGCAGTTTATGAACCATTACCGGCCCTGACATCCGCATGGTGTTCCAGCTGACACAATTTGTGGTTACAGCTTCATCGCTTCAACAGTCAAAACACCGAACAGTTCTTGACAGCAAATTATTACTTTCTTTGGAATGTGGAAACGGCTCTGCAGAGAGCGAGAAGTGAAAGATTTAGAACAGAAGGAGAACTCATAGCGCCCGGTGACATCAGCCATCTTGGCAGACGAGGAAAAAGTGATTGCGATCAAACAATGGTCGCAGCCAGGGAGTTCAGTTTAAGGTGCTGTACTATACGGAAATAAATACAATGTCTCCGAAGCACTGTAGCTCAGCTGTCGTGTCTGATCTTGATCCTCCAGGTTTGATTTCATTCCAGTTTTTCTTTCCTCTTTTATTCTTTAGTGCCTTTTAATAATAGCTTTAATGTTTGATGAAAAATTGCTAAATGTCAGCATCAATTTATTCACCAGGTTTTAAACATTTCTCCTAACAAATGTATCATCTGCAAATGTGTTTACTTTTATTTCTATCAGGACTTACCTAGCCTTTCCTTTTAAACTTAAGATTAACAAAGTGTGTAATTATATCACATTTCACAGTACGATTAAAAAAACAAACATCAGGTGTCGTAAGATAAAGTCCTCATCACCTGTTGAAAACAGCGAGGCGTAACTCCCACTGTATTTGAACCAAATGTGGTTAAATAAGGTTTTGTTAGCCAGCTATCCCCCATGATTAGTCATGACATTCAGAAACAGACGTCCACTGTCTTCCTCTTTCTCTACCACAACTCCTTTCTTTATCTCTTCTTTTCCCCCAACCCCACCCATTATTTGAAAACTGCACGTGGAGCTTGTCACACTGAGTGACAGGTTGTGTTCGGCTGCTTATCTGGCTTGCTTGTGAAATTGCCCACACTGCTCCAATGGTGTGGTCAGACAAGCTGACTATACACAAGACAGGAAGAGGCATGAGGAGGGAGACGGAGAGTCCGATAGAAGAAGTCTATTTCCTGAGTGGAATATTGATCTGATCATCTCTTCCTCCCTTCTTCTAGCTCTACCTCCTTTCCTCAGACGGTCCTCGGAGAAAGCCGTTGAGTGACAAAGACAGGGGGAGAGGATGGAGGCTGAAACAGAGTGGAGGAGACAGAGAGAAAGAGACAGATAAGGGGATAATGGCGCCACAGCAGTAGTCTCTCTGCCAGACCCACAGTTTGGCACTATACAGCAATGGCACAGGGAACAGATTAATAATATATCCACACAATCTCTCAAGTGGTGTTGCTCCCAGGCCCTCCATTATAACCACAAGTGCACAAGCTAGCAGTAATGCACTTTAGTCAGCAAGCCCTCAAAATGCTCTATCTGTCCATCTGAAATGCACACCCCTCGTGCTCAAGTTCATCGCTATCAATCACAAGCTATTAGGCCTGTGGAAAAAAAGCCACAACTGATAAAACCCTCACCATAGTACATCTTAATTGATGTTTCCATATTCATCCTCCATATCCCTGAGGTACGGCGCTGACGTGATCTACAAGCTCATCAGGAGGAAATTAACCAACTTAACAGGCCGTTTTTCGTCCAGCGAGACCAACCAAATAAATACCCTGAACCATCTGACCGATCACATTACAGCAGCCGGCCCGCTTCCTCTCACTCTCCTCTTGATTCCTCTGGGATATTTATGAGGTGAACATTTTAGTGCTGCAGGTGAAGCTAGTGTTCAATCTCAACAATCTACCTTACTCTACAGTGTATATAGTGGCCTTTGCTCACACAAGTTCAATGTACCACATTAGTATCATGCACCTGCATACAAACTGAGCTTAAATACATTTTTATTAAGAAATCAGTACATGATTGATGTTTGTTTTGGAAGTTTGTAGTTATTAGGGTCACCAAGAAGAAGAAATGCCCTCCATAAGTGTTCTCCAGTGGGAATCAATAACAACTGACAACAAACACTGCTGAGAGTGCTGAGTCATCTGACAGGTGTTGAAATGACATGAATGAGAAGTACCATCTAGTGGCAATCGTTAGCAAGTTAGGCTAACTACCTTTCACTTTGCAAATTAAAACTAGTCATCCTAATGTGCTAGCTTCCACTTTCTGAGTGGAGTACAAACTTAACAGCATGATGGGTCCTCTAGAATGATGATGACGCTGTGTGGGCTTGTTGGAGAAGAAATGCCTATGGTTATGATGTGCTTCAGCCAGTAGTTGGCAATGAGTCTACTAGCAATCTGTCCATTACTGCCATTGTATTCCCACCCAGAGGCTTAAAAAACGTTCCACAAATAAGTCCAATAACAGTTTCTCCTCTGTTAAAAATAGAAAAATATGCACAATCACCACATTATCATTGCCTCCGCCAAGGAGGTTATGTTTTTGTGTTTGTTATTTTGTTTGTCCTTTTTCTGCAGGATTACAGAAAACCTTCCGGCCCGATTGTCATGAAACTGTGGGCCAATGAAGAACCCAGTACATTTTGGAGTGGATCAAAATCCCATTATGTTTCACTTCAGGAAACGACCTTGGAGGAAGTCTTCCCTTCTAGTTATAGTTTTTTATTTCCATTCAGCAAAATTGAGAAGAATTCAACTTAAGTGTGGATCTGGTGAAGAAAAGTGTTAAGACTTGAGTAGACTGCTGCCATTACTCCATTGAATATTTTGAGTGCTGCTGAATTTTTCACGTCTCCACTTCAGGGTCATGCAACAATGCTACGACTTATTTTATTCAGGGAGAAGCACTTGAGTCGAGTCAGGTAAAGTTTGCCTGTGAAAGACGACATAAAATGTCATCGCCTAAGGCTTTACATTATTGATTTTTGAGTGCATCATAGAAACATACACCATGTGTGACAACTTATTTCTAAATATAATGAATGATCTGCAGGCTGCAGGCCGGGATCATCGCACCCTACAGGTTTCTGAGCATATTTGATAATGCCAGTCTTTCCTGTCATCACCGGCTTTCGCCCACTACAGCCTGCCTGAAAACATGAGCCTGTCCCTCTGCTGCCATTGGCATGCATGCTGCTAACCTGTGAACAATTCATGAGGGCCCTCTCCATATTTCATGATGCGGAAATGGATGTTTCATGTCAGGAGTGAGGCAGAGTGGAAAGGGGAGAGACAAAGCAACAAGATTGAACGAGGGACCGGCGATGAGAGCTAAAGCAAAGAAACGAGATGAGAGCGAAGGAGGAGGAGAATAAAGTCGGAGGGAGGGGGTTGAAGGGAACAGAGAGAAAGAGAATCTGTACAATCTGTGCCATGGATTCCCTCACAGCTCATCTCAGATCTCTCCACAATTAACTTCCACCTCACCTCATTCATTCATTGGCCTACCCTTGACAGTATGTGGAGCTTCTTGGACTGATTGACACTGACTAGAGCAAGAGAGAGGACAGCGAAAAATAGAAAGAGCAAAACAAAGGCCGCGCGAGGAGGAAGAAAGAGAAGAAGAGAGACAGAGATGGAGAAGCAGAGAGACAGAGACTCACACAATCACTCGGCTCAGCTAATGAATGTACATCGGCGGGTGGCGGCTCCTCCACAGGGAGCTGCCCTCATAACCGACAGGGCCTGGCTGGTTGTAGTAATTGAAAGTAATGATAATTAATATCATCGGCATAATCACCATTCGTTATTACAGGGAGGATGTTTATGGCTTCCTCAGAAAGGGAGAAATAAGGAATATTTATTTATAAAAAAAAAAAAAGAGAATCTCATTAACATTTTAGCTATCCTAATCTTGTTTAATATCGCGGAGAGAGAAAGTGGTGAGTGTTTTTGCAGGAGCGGCCGAGTTATTATTAATAAAGATAAAAAAATAACAGTAATTCATATTCTAGTGCTTTTCCTCTCCGTCGAACTGAAAATTGATGTTAAATCTGGATAAATTGGGTTCGATGTCATGGATAACAAGTTGGGATTAACACACACGAGACTCCTCTGCATCAGTGGAATATGCATTCTCAGATATAGGCAGCAGTAAAATCATACAGCAGATCATTTGAGAGGCAAATTATGGTCGTCAAATATGTGAGATAAGCAGTGGGCTATGACCAGGAACAAAGTAGGTCCTCAATTTTTTGGTGGCTTCTTGTTGGTGATGTATCAGCCCTACTAATGTTGTCGGAGTCTCTGTGGATTTAAAAAGAGAATGTCAAACTTAGTGCAGAATAAGCGAATGCATATCATGAATATATTTCCATTTGTTTGAGTCAGATATATTATGTATTACCATGGGAAACATGGAGGCAGATTAGTAACACTATGAATTCAGTGGAATGTGATAGAGGCTGAATTGGTGGAGTTAGCACATGGAAGGCAATCAGGTTAACTTCACAGTCTCATGCACTGTGTTTTTCACCATGTTCAACAAACCACCGCTGACCATCGCTGTGTGAACGATATCCCATGGAGCAGATTGTACTCGGGGATGATGAGCTTGAATCCAGCATACAAAATGTCTCCCTCACGTACCCTCTTTAAAAGACCTATAGTTATTCAGTTAGTCCAAGTACAATTACGTGCCTTTCAATTGCAAATCAGAGCAGAGCTGCGAATCCGAATAGACAATCAAGCAAGGTCGCTTCCAAAAACACAAGCCTCGCGCGTTAAGCCAACTCCAGCCTATTAGGGAAGGGACATATGTAGCTAAATTACACCGTGCACCCAGGGGATATGCAAATGTGCGGGACCTCCTGCATGACTTACCTTCTTTTTTTTTATCATGCAAACCATGTTGGTGTGATAAGCCTCGTATGAAAAAGGACGGGGATATTGGCTCACTGTGTGCCAGTGAATGCTCCTCCTTTTGTGAGAAGGGTTATCAAATGCTTCCCTAATAACCAACACTCTAACTTTGGTAATGCCAGCGGATTAATTAAATAGTTCTGGTAAAAGCAGCTGGATTAAAACACTATTAAAATGGTCGGTGTGAAAGGTGGAGAGAGGTTGTGAAATTGTTTGATTGTCAAACTTTCTGTGTAGTTCGCTGCAGCATGTGGTGTAGTGCAAGTAATTGCTCTGTTGTTACCGAGCAAAATGGAGAAATAAAAAAACACGCAATTATCATTCCATCTTGAGCTGTTGTTTAAGGCAGTGGTAACTGATTTCAAATGTACAGTCATTTGTTTTTCTCACACAGAAGAGGCTTCTCCTGCGACTTTGAATTACACCTCTGCTTCTAATGGGGCAATTTGTAAAAGGGCTTCTTTAGATAATTAGATATTGATGTGTATCGATTTGCCATAATGGCAGGAATAAAGGGGAAACCCACAATAAGCTGCTGTTCCTCAGTTCTTTTACCCTTCTCTTTTTCTTTCTCTCTCTCTCCCATCTCTATTTTAATACCCTCTATTTTCAACATCTCTATCCGAACCCTCTGTGTCTTTCATTCTCGCTTATTTCTCCTGCATGCTCACACCCTCTCTTTCTCCCTCGCTCTCGGACCACCCAGACAGCCTGTCCCTGTGTGCTCCAGCTGTTCCCCTGCTGTGGCTCGAGTTTGTGTTACTTTGTTTCCGCATGGCTACGATTGAGGCAACCCCCACCGCGACCCATCCAACCCCATTTCTTTCTCCCCTGCTCCGTTCTTCCCCACGTCCCTTTTCCTCTCTCTGCTCATGCCCTCAAAGAATTGGAGAGGAATAGCTTTTGTGTCCAGTGCAGGTGTCCCGGGTGGGTGAAAAGGGGCGCGGAGGCTGTGGCTGCATACTGTCAGGGTGGGAGGGAGGTTATTCAGCCTGGGATCCCCCACCTGTGGCAGGTCTTGACCCACATGAGTCAGCCAGTCACTCCTGGGCTATAGAACCTTTGTGGCTGAACGCTATTACTCTCTGTGTGGCTAGATACACACAAGGGACTTGGCAACGCTACAACGCTGCTTGTTCCTCATGAGTGATTCATGCTTAGCTACTCATCCACACCGTACTCCAGTCCAGACTGGTTTGAGGTGAGAAAGGGGAACAAGAGTGTTGAATGATGTCAAACTGAATAGGGATACTGGACTTACAGTGGAATAGATGTGTAAATACAGATGGCAGGGAACACAGGGATGTAATTATATTTCAAAACAGTGGATAGGTGAAACGAGTTCTTTGATCACATTGAATGTTTCAAAAAACTGAAAATGTAAAGAGAAATTAGCTTCTTTTTTGACAACTGCGTGTTGCATCATGGGAAAACATTTCTGACTTTCTGGCTACGTAGTATCACTGTAGCAACATTATCAGGAGGTAGTTGGTGCTTAACATCCAGACCATCTATTTGTTCTCAAAGTCTGCCGTTACCAGGTTAGACTTGGATTGCTTGGGGAGATCTGCCTCATTAGTGAAACACAACAACAGACTTAGGGGTAGAAATAAGGGCAAATCATCCCTCGGCTTTAATCTTCAGGCAGTTTTGCATTTAGCTTCCAGATGGGTCAATTTAGGGCACAGTGCAGACCGCGCTGATCCCAGATACGTGCCCCGAGGACAACTTTATCCTGCAGCCCGAGGGTGTGGATGTTCCTCCTGTTGATCCTGCCGTAACACACAACAGCAACCACTCCTCGGGAAGTGAGATATATGCGAATTGAATCAGAAAGAACCACTGCCAAAGGGGTTTTTCAACTCTATGTTGTAGTGAAGATTCAAGCCTCCGTCTCATCCGCACTGTTGTGCTTATATTTGACAAACGTGATACGAGTCTACACCGCTGGTGCCCGTTTTGTTTCGGCAGGGGATTTCTCATACTGAAGGTGTCCAATTATCTATGGTAGTAGAGTGGGGACTCTCAAGTCCCTCCAGAAGGGGAGGTGTGCGTCTGTGTGTGTGTGTGTGTGTGTGTGTGTGTGTGTGTGTGTTGTGTCGGGGGGGGTTGTCGAAAAAAATAAATTGTGTTTGTGATCTCAACGAGTCCCCAAACAGTGGAAAGGGAGAGGTGGGTGTGAGGAGGGGGTGGCTGTGGAGAAAAGATTAACCTCACTTTAATGAGAGTACTTATAAGATTCAAATTTCAGCGGAGTAAATTCAAAGCCACCATGACCTCCAGTCTGTCTACCATCATCAGCATTAGGGCACGCACTGCAAAAAATGTATTCCCCCCTGACGACAAAAAATATATATTTTTTAAACCGGGATAAAAATCCAGCCTTTACAAAATTCAGTTTGACCGCAAAGCTACTGTGAAATGTACAAATTAAACTTTAAATTCAAGTGAAATGCTTTTTATTTAGCTCAGTGTAAGCTTTAATTACAAACTAAATCTAAAAACCTTTTCTGCAAATGTTCAAATAGAAATACATTTAAATAAACTCACCACATTTACAGATTAGTTTCCAATTTGTAATGATGTTATTGACTCCTAAGTGGCTCCTAAGAGTCAATAGCAGATCAAAGATTTTTCCTTTGGCAGGTCTTTAATAGACATACCTCTCTGTGTTTATTTAAAGTAAATTAGGTTTTTTTGCGATCGTCTTGCATAGTCAGCAGTAAAAATCCCATTTTACACCTAAATATAAGATTATCTGTCTTACTGAGATATATCGTTTTTACAGTGTAAAACTTCTCTCTTTCCATCCCTCCTCTTCCGCTCTTTCTTTTATACGAGGTGTTCAATATCCCTGGTGCTCGTATTACTTAGAGTTTTAACAGCCTGCGTGAAAAGAAGAGAATTGTATAAGCCAGGTCTTTACTGCTTCCTTATCCACCCAACCCCCTGCAACCACTGTGGCTCGCTTGTTGCTGTCCCGTAGTATCGCGCTCCAGCTCCCCACACATACATAGCTCCCCATCCCTCTTATTGAACAATGAATGTCCTTTTATAAACCCTGTAGACGATAACGCACACTATACTATATATTCCTCCTGTATATGCCAGGAAGCAATTTTCCATTCTTCCTTTTTTTTGGAGATCTTATTCTATTCCACTGCGTGATAGATAAATGTGAACATTTATAAAAAAAAAACATTTGAACTTCCAGGAACTTTTGGCTGCAAGATTAAAAGCTTTTCAAGCTGTTATAGCAATTCTGGCAAAAGCACACTAATATGTACTTAAACACAACAACAGAGATAGATTAGTAAGGATTGGAACTTGATTCAGCGCCAGACTGAAACAATTGTTTTTAGAGATTGAGCAAGTTCAGGGGAACTGAGGAGAGATGAAAACATCATGTCATTGTCAAACTAAACCCAAAGGAAGCTTCTTCTAAAAGGGGAGGGAGGCAGTTCTTGCTGTAAAAAAAAAAAAAAATCCTTTTTTTTTCCCGGGAAACAAAACAAAAGGTGACATTTCCTTTCTTTATTTCAATGCTTCTTCTTTTATTTTCAGCAGATGTGATTACAATCGCTTGATTTTTCCTTTCTTTTGAGCGAAACTCCTTTGGGTTTATTTCCACAGCGTGCAATATTTAACCATTCAATCTTTCAACATTAATTTGGGATTCGTTGCCCCCCCCATCCATGCTGCCCAGTAAATCAACCCCCCCCCCCCCCACACACACACACACCCTCCTTCCCTCCCTCCCTCACACACACACACAAACACACCCCCCGACTCCCCCTTTTCTTGGCTATCGGACATCAATCTAGCCAGCACCGTCTGCTAAGCCTCACTGGGCAATTAACCACATTGAGAGTGAAAGCTCTAATCAATCCCTGGCCTTCTCCATCACACACATATATACACATACACACATATACACGCACACACACACACACACACACACACACGCACACTCCTAAATCCAATGGTGTAAATGTCTCTGCCATTTATACAAGAGCATTCCAAACAGCACTTTTGAAACATGCTGTCTCTTCAGGGACACACATAAAAAAGGCAGACACAAACACTCTCGCATAAATTATGAATAAAAACAGACCACTCGTATAAATACTCTTGTGCATTTGACCTACATCGAAGAACTTTAGAGCTTCGATCGGCCATCCTGCACTTACTTCACATCTAACTTATAATTTACTCCGTTACCACCACTCTCTAACATGCACATGCCATTAACGCAGTGACGTTGGCGTCAGCGTTGGCTTCAGACACCTCATTTTACCCCTCCACCAGAGCTCTTTAAATTTATTTTTAAAAATAGCGAGAGGAAAAGAGCTGTAAGCAAGAAGAATTTGACGTTGTCCGAACAAAAAAAGAAAACCCAGATCTTTTCCTATTATTGCCTCGCCTTGTTTAACAAATATGCCCGGGAAGAAATCAGGCTAGAAATGTCTCAAAGACCCTGCAACCCTTCTGCCTGTACATGGCGTGGGCTAAATGTGAACTGCGAGGGTTACTGCTGTGAAATTCAGGCATCCCTCCTCAACTTGTCTCATTGATTCATGCGGGCCTAAATGTCAGCACCAGCAGGCCAGAGGACCCTGGTAACCCCCCTGAGAGTGCAGGGTGATGGGGGCTAAAGGCAGCGTGTTCCACAGCCTTTTCTCAAAATAGCTGGCTTGACTCTGACGCTGTTAAAGGACAAGACATCATTGACTTGGAGCCTAAAAGAACATTATGTCCACAAATAAAGGGACTAAAGATTTTCTGATATATACCTGAAAATAAAGGAGTAGGATTCATTTTACTACGCAATAAACATTCTTATGATCAGCATTTATTTAAATCATACACCATTATCTCCTCTCTATCCACACTGTATCATTTGTGATTCCTACTGATCCCTCAATATTTCTTTCCTATTCTGTTTATATATAACATACAGCGTGACTTAATGGGGGGGGTTACATAAATTTCATGTCATCCGCAAGCCTTTCTTAGAATTATTGACCCGTCAGGTATTGATTTGGTGTCTTTGTTCGTGCATTCATGGGTAAGTTCGGTGCTTTGATCATTTGGTGCGTTATGCTAAATCTACATCAAACGCAGAAGGAGGATCGATAGCTCTTCCTCGTTACATGAATGAGAATGAAATCAGCATTATAACGTGGATGCTGGCGATTGATTGTAGTCTGGGTTTGAGGAGATACTGAATCTGCTTGTAATATTTCTTGCACTGGTTTCCTCCCAGAGTGCAAAGACTTGCAGGTGAAATGACTTGGAAACTCAAACTTGCCTGTGAAAGTGAGTTTAAATGTGTTTGTTATGGCCCGGGGTATACTCGATCATAACTAGATCTTACGACATGAGAAAAAGTGTAGGATTCCTTTTCTAAAGCTTACAAATGTCTGCACAGCATTTCATGGCAATCCATCTTATAGTTGTTGAGATATTTCAGTCCGGCCCCAAGTGGCGTTAGTGGAGTTTTTACTCAACCAATCATAGTCATGGCTCTAACGATGGGTTAAAAGCTTCAGTACTGTACAGTTTACTTAAAGCCTCCCTAAAAGTCATAAGTGGAGACAAGGTACAGCTATATCTGTGCCTTTTTGTGACACACACACACATTACTGTTAACTACCTCCAGGGTTCATACAGAGCAACCGTCCCACTCAGTATGTTAGAATAATGACACAGCGAGCCCACTTCTAGTGAGGGGGATGAGGACACCGAGTCAGCTCAACAACAGTCATAGCAGAGTGGATAAAACAAAAGTGGGAATATTACCTGAACACATATGTTTGAGTCCTGGTAAGCACCCACATTCTCTCAAAGATTTTAGTGTAAACTATGAGAACTGTAAATGTGCAGCCCCCTTTTATGCACTCAGGTAAAAGTAAATAAGGCCAACAATGTGTTCCCATCATTTTTATCAACTGATCAGTGCAAATAGGATCGGAGGTGTGGGACTGAGCTCGGGGTCAACATGGAAAATTCATAAAAGTATATATGGGCTTGTTTATTTTAGAGCAGTATTTCAAAAAGTAGGTTGCTAACATCCTCCCCCCACCCCCTGCCGGGTGTTCCCCTGTGGGGCTTCAAAGGGAAGAGCTTAATCTGATTACCAATGTTATTTACTACGAGCTCAAGAAACAACTGTGTAAAAGTTACTTTTTTGTCAACAGTAATTTATGAACAGCAATTCATAAAATGCTAATCTATACTCTAATGTTTAACCACCATCAGGTTGTGGGGGTGGTGTGGAGAGTAGGGTGTTGGGGACTGACATTTACATAGACATTTAGGAATCACCACTTTGTCCCCTAGCCTCATTTGACAATTCTTCTTTTAGCTTGCAATATGACTGTTTTTGCTAAACAAAAGTAAAACTACCACATACCCCTACCATAAATTCACTACATCAAAAACATGTCTCATGATAGGAAATTAATAAACAATCTAAGGTCACTTCTCATTCAGTTTAGGGTATCGACACATCATCTCCAAAGGAATATTAAGACAGTATAAAATACTACCAGCATAGTGGAAGTATAAACCTACTCGTGACCACCCATGTCTCCCTGAAAGGTCACAAAAACACGCCTCAAAACTAACATTATAGGATTTAAAACGCACCATTTATTGTAAGATCAGTATAAACTATTTGTTGCCATTACCACAAAAACAGTATACGTCCATAAAAGAATATGGTAGAGGAATATGTGATCTTGTTTAGTGTTTAGGGCTGTCTCATAGGGAGTTTGAAGTTGCCGCTGCATGGTGAAGGACCTGATAGGCTGAGAGGATGAGGCTGGGGAAGAAAGGAGCTGCTCTCAGTCAGTAGAGCAGTGCCGCTGGAGAGCTCTGTCGTCGACCGCAGGCTCCAGCTAAAAAACAAAAAACGACGCGACACCTAACGTTTTCTTTTTCATTTTAATTTATTAATTTCTCGTCGTGTCGTCACCTCGAACAAGATGTAACTTGCTGGCATCACCTCAAGTATATTCATGCATTTGAAAAGAGCCGGGAGTGAGTGCGCAGAGACGAGAAGCCGAGCTGTTTTGGCGAATGGAACTTATTGTTGTGCATTTGTTTTGACTATGTTATCCCCAAGTGAGTTTGGGTCCAGTCCGTCTCTGTCCGTCGTCGACCCTTGAATTTTGGGATTTATATCCGAATAGTTTAAGGGAAACGCCGAAGGAGGATTCTGCAAAGCCAGCAAGCTTTTCCTACAGAGCCGGGGATTTAAATCGTCATTTGGTGGTGCTCCGGGAGAGGCGAGAGTCAAAGAAAGAAATTCATGTGGCCATTCTCTCTATAGCCAAACATTTTTTGGGATTGCATAATGAGCAAGGAAAGACCCAAGAGGAATATCATTCAAAAGAAATATGTAAGTAAAAAAACACACCTTTTGCTTAAAATTCGCATAAATGCAATCGCTCTATTCAAGTTTGCCTTGCTCGTCTCGATGAAAATGCTTAAACTTTCATCACGGACTGTGAAGGTTACCATCAGGCAGCTTGTGTACTATTTGGGTCAAATGTCCTTTTTTTTCAAAAGGTAAAAGGCTGCAAGTTACCCCAAGGTGTTAACAATTACATGCTTTTTCATTTAAAGAGACAGCAATGTTTATTCAGTGTCTGTGTTGCAGCGTTTCTTCGACATCAGACATGTTTTAGGCTATTTGAACATCGGGGGCTTTGGGGGATTGTTTCGCTCATTTTGAGGCGTGATGGGGGGATGCATATTGTGTCTTGGCTATGTGATAAAGCTATAAAAGCCTGGAAATTAAAAGACTTGGCAAACTGTTTTCGGAAAATGCTTTTGTTCGCGCCCCATTTCTTCCTATTCAGAGCCGTGAAGACAAGCCTGTCGGCCATGGCTCAGCTATTTCGGCTTCCATTTCGTCCCATGCTGAGCATTTTATCTCTGCTGCACAACTGAGCCCTTACCTCTTTTTTTTGAGAATACATGAGTTAAACCTTTCTCATGTTGAAGCTTACGTAAAGAGTTTATGTTGAAGGCAGCATTGTGTCTGCCGGTGTTGTGCGTTTTCGCTGTAGGGCTGGCAAACCGACATCTTTCGCGGACTGTTGTGGCTCTTTAATTTCTCCATAAAGAGTGAGGGAGAGCAGCAGGAGGAAAAGGGGGTCATGCAATTCAGCATATTCGTTCAATTTCCAGCACTTGAAACCGTTGTGGGGACACTATGGTTTGTTGTCTTTGCTATTAGTCCTACTATAAATGATAGTCCACTAGGGTCTGTGTAATTCTGCAGGTCTCCGTGTGACCTCTGTGAATATATTGCAGCAGCCCGTTGAGGAATAACTCATATTTTTTTTGCAATACGACGGGGGATTAGTTTACAGGCGTTAAGGTCTCGTCCTCAGCTACCGCATTCACATTAAACTGCACATTACATGGCCGACGTGGTTGAACACAATGTTTTCTGAGTGATCCAATCTTTTAAAGAGGCTGTGTTCAGTCGCATTGCAGGGGCTCATGTATGAAGCGATACCGAGAAGCAACCATTTTCTTTCTGCAAGTAACACTGGCGAATTTATGGGGAAGGGGCTGCGAAATAAAACAGTTAAAGCTAGGCTTGTTTTGAAATTACAGTTTTTGTGGAGGGAGGGGGGGGTGTCTGGTGAACGCCTATTTGTCCTCCCCTCGTGAAAACGACTTTTAATCTCGCAAAGTGTGACTGGCTCAGCATATCACTCGACTAAATTACCATGTATTGTTTTTCATGAATACTGCACGCTTGCCTGGCCTCTGTGTCTGGGTTTTTAAAGTTTGTTTGCACTTCTTTTGATGTATTTATAGATTGTTGCTGTGAATTATCGTCACGCGACCGTTTGTGCACGTTGTCGCGTTTAATTGCACAAGACACATATCATACCTGCTAACACTGTGAAGCTGAAGTCAGAAGAGCTAACCACCCCCCATCCAAACACGTGGAGTGTCTTTTATAAAGTGTTTCCTCCTTCAGACACATTGTTGCTCATTTCAATTTCAAACGGAACAATTTTGCAACTTTATTTTGTGCTGAAAGAAAATATTGCTAAAAGGCCAATCTGAGCAACAGGTTTGTCGGAGCAAGCGACCAATTAGACTAAATACAAAGAGGAGTTTCCCCCCCCCCACATGCAGTCTTGCTTGGATCTTAATTTAAGTGGGTTTTTTTTGGTGAAGAATTAAATGCATTCCGTGTGTAATTTTAAACTAGTAAAGCCTGGATATTTCTGCTAATAATAGTCTGAATGACATTTTTCTCAAGAGCTCTTTTTAAGTTTCCATGTGGTTTCATGTGTCTCATGAGAACAAGTATGAACAGCATCCATCCAGCATTATAACCCAGCCTTTAATTTACCACTGTTTGAGTGGTTTCTATGGCCAAGTCACTGTATTATCTTATTGAAAAGAAAAAAAAATCCCCTCCTCTACAAAATGATGTCATTCTAACACATCTGCATGTCCTCTTATGAGCAACATACGTTTGTACAACATCATCACCAGTAACACAATGTGCTGAAATGTATGGGACATGTATTTGTTGGAAAGCATCACAAATGTGAGTCATTCCAAAGAAGACAGACAGATGTTTTAAAATGACAAAAGAGTAAATGTAACAATTGTACCAGATGTATTCTGCAGTAGTGATTAACATCCTGTCCTTTGTCAGTCAGAGTTGACATTCTGGTTAACATTACAGTGACTTTTCCCTTCCACTGATCAAGTAGTTTCAGTTGCATTAACTTAACAATATTATTATTTTTCATTTCCATTTGTGAAAAAAAAGCACTGACAAGAAAACCAAAGTTTTAATTTTGTGAACTTGTTTGAGGAAACAGGATGTGTCCTATAAATAATGACTAACTGAAACAAAAGTCCCCATTTAAAATTGAGGCAGAATTTGATGGCAAACAGTGTCACACCCTCTAAAATTGGATTTTGTTTAGTCTATTCATAGCTACCTATTTGTGTGCCCGTGTGTGTGTGTGTGTGTGTGTGTGTGTGCGCGCACTTGTGTCACATCTGTCATGTGTTTTCGGCAGCTGCAGTTGATGCATAAAGTCTGGCCCGGACCGAATGAGGCTCACAAATGTGCATTTTCTCCAACAACCTGGAGAAGTCCAGATCCCCAAGCCTCCCTCCAGGCTTTGAGGCAGGACTCCTGGCCCCATACTGATCCCCTCCCCCCCCTCTCCTACCCCCCCTTAATTAGCGTAAGACAATTATACATGCTTGGCTTAACCATTTCCCCTGAAACATGAGTGTGAGTTGTTACCCCTCCACCCGGACCCTCTGCACCTAACAAACACCCACTATCTGGGAATGATATTAAAATTCATCAGTCATAAAATGATTGAAAAAGGGGGATAGGTCCCCAATAAAAGCAAACAAGGCAATTACCATTTCCCGCTAGAATTTATGTTTCAATGTGAACATAACCAACAAGAAAAGCTAAATCCCCGTCAGTTTTTCCCCCTCCAAAGATGCTTCGTCACCAATGTCAGGCAGCGTGACACAACAGGAGCAAGCAAGCCAACCTCTCTTCTCCCCGTTTAAAAAGGATAAAAAATGCATTTGTGTACGTTAAGTTTTGTAATTTGTTGCTGCCTTTCAAGCCAGTGGTTGAGGGTAGGTGCTGTGTAATGACTGAGGGAGCAGGCGCTAATGTTGTTCTGTCTAACGAAACATGACATGCACTGTGTGTGCGTTTGTGAATGCGTGTAAGCAAGAATAGTAGGAGAGAGCGAGTGCAGCCAGGGCCATTTTGTGCAGAGTCGGCTCTTCCTGTAGGCCCCAGCTGGGGCTAGGCCTCTGATTCAAAGGGTGTGTGTGAGTGCGTGTTTGTGTGCACGCAGTGTGTGTGTGGGACAAGCACAGCTGCTGCAGGGGCCTTTACAAATGTAAAGAGGCTGTCAGTGTTTGTTTCATCAGGCGCACAACTGATGAGGGCCAAGTTGGAAATCCATTGCACTGTGAGTGTGTGCGTTGAGCGTGCACAAAAAGAGGAAACAAAAATAGAGAGTGGGGAGTGCAAAGGCACAGACTCTCCCCCTCCCCTCCTCTCCTCCTTTTTCTCTCTTTCTTTCGTTCTTGGGATGTCCAAATGAAATGTGGGCCTCATGTCGGACCATGAAGAGAGGGTCACAGGGTTGTTTTTTCACCGTGCCGGAGCCTCAATGCGCTTCATTTAACCTTATGTTTCAATGCAAATTCTTCTTTCATAAGCTCCCTTCTCCTCACGTGTGCAACATGGCAGGGTTCACTTTGCAACCTCCCCGTCACTATGGCTACCAGGGCAAACCAAAGTGTACTGTGGCCAACGCAACTTTTTACTGCCCGTTTATTTGACTATGTTCACTACGGTTCATGTGGCACCTGTGAAAGACACCACGGTAAAAGTGCTTTCCATATGTGCTTGTTCATTGTGTCAGTTTCTCTATGAATGTATACCCATGCAGGATGTAAAGTGATGAGTGTTTGAAACTATCCTTAAACAAAAGGCAACAGAGGATAATAATTGAAAGTAACCTAGCTTTATTGTTGTTTTATTCACCAATGGGGGAACATTTAAAGCAGGACTACTTTTAAAATAATTTTTGCCAAACTATCAGTGGCATAAAAGTAACCCTCCCAAGAAGATTAAAAAATCCTCAATGATTGCCAGCAATATATACACACACACACACACACACACACACACAATGGAAAATTACTGAACCAAACCAGGAGTTTTTGTGTCGCTCACCCTGTGCAGAGAAAACATAAAGCATATAATGCAAATAAGAAAGGCCCAACACTTAAGCAGATGTTTTTATCAGCCTTTTCTCTTTGTGTCTTAGTGACGATTTATTTTCTACTGCCCTGAAACCTGTCAGGTAATTTGAACACTGCCAGGCTTCAGTTTACGTGTCCCCCTCTCTCAACAGCTTTGTGTCAAAGCCGAGAGGAAGCGGTCCTTCCCACGCTGCGGGCCCAGCCTCACATCCCTTTGGCCTCATCTCTCCTTTTGCAGGGCCTGCCGACTCGACAAGCAGTGGCAGAAAAAATTCCGGGAGTGAAGTTGGCGAGCTCAGCCTCGTTTAATTCAGCCTCATTTATTCATGTATTTATTAAGTTTGTGCTGAAATGAGGAACGGAGCCCTTTTTTCCCCTCTTAGATAAAGTCTGCTCTGCCAGCGGAGAGTTTACTGCATCGTTACAGGCTCTCTGTGAGCTGCCGGCTTCAATTTGGATCGGCGATGGATATTCAGCGGCCAAATGCATCACCACTTTTCTCTGACACAAATACAGACTCTCTTGCTTTTCGCTACCCTTTACTTATTGCTTTTTTTTTTCTTCTTCTCCTGCGTACATTTTCTACATCATTATGTTGCACGCACGGCACAAACTCCTGTTATGCAATATGACCTTTTCGCTTATCTGCTGTTGGTGTTGAGCACAATCTCCGGCTCCTTTCTGGCACCAGCACGCACTGGTGCACACAGGCAAAGGTCTTTAAGTATACACCTGCAGTCAGTAGGTGAGAGAAACTCATTTTATGGCTAACCTTAAAATCAAGGTGTCCTGTGGCAGCGTAGGCCATTTACAGGAGTAATCGCATGAAACTGGGCGTGTCTTTGTTATACAGGATGTGCATTTCTGTTGAGCAGTGTTCACGCAGGTCTGTGTAGGTGTGTTTTACAACATGTGCACTTAATAGTTGGACGCGAGGCACGGTTGGACACGGTGCAGTTGTAGACAGCCAATTCAAGCGGAGGCGCACGCGCATGCGTGTGTCACGTACACCACGTGCGCGTCTCCATTCTGCCGAGTGATTTATATCCTCCTGCTCCTGTGGGTTTGGATGGAGATGGGGTGGGTGGGTGTGTGGGGGGGAGAGAGAGACAGCTGGTCAGGCCCTGAGAGGCTGTGTGTGTGTGTGTGTGTATGTGTGTGAGAGAGAGAGAGAGAGAACACACATGCTCAATCATGCATGTTTGTGTGTGTGTGTGATTGAGCGAGTGGTTGCCACAGCTTATCCGTCCAGGATCCCTATGAAGCTGAATCAACACTTTAGCTTTGTCTTTGGTTTGGCCTTGCAGGCTTTGTGGGGTCCATGAAGGACATTCAGCAATAGTAGAATGAAAAGAAAACAATTGATAGTAGTTAGTTTTCAAAATATCTTTCTGCAAGTATTGTCTTTTCTTTTTTAGAAAAATACACAAAACAATTATACAAAATTCTGTGTTTTTGTTGCTTCTAGTTCAAATTTCAGCTTAGCCCTGGGCTTCCCTTTTAAGCTCTGTAAAGCTGAAGTAGGAGGCATTAGGTTGTTTTTCATTCATTTTTGAATCGCAAAGCTATTATAGCTTAGTCTGGCATTAGCTTTTAATGACCATTATGTACATCTCTCTGACAACCTTTTTGACAGATTGCCGCTCACCCTCTCCCCACTCATCTCAGCTACATCAGTTTAATAAACACTCCTTACATTTTCATCCTGTGGTCAATCCCATCTGATCCCCTATTGTGACACCGTCGTCTTTACACATCCAGTGAATTAAGCCTTGAGGGATGAGGCAACAGAGCAGAGGCTCAGTCGGTA